>NW_024610012.1:0-124999 GCF_016920785.2 Ixodes scapularis
TCTGTTCAATGAAACGAAAGTTCTCAATCGCTTTCGGAGTGAGAGAGCCCGAGAAAGTTTCGAGGCAAAAACTGTAATAGGAAAAGGAGACACGTGCGTTGGCTCAACATCAATTTCACTGTCCGGAGGACGGCAAGAGGTTTCAACGGTTTCAAGGCACAAGGTCCCCAGATGTCGCAAATGTGGCACCGAGCTTTAAGCTTAGCGAGGACACACAAAAGGACAAGAGCGCTTCCCACTTTCCGTCTTTATTTTTTAGACGCATCTCCTTTTTTCTCCTCTCTCTCTTCCTTTCATGCATCTCTTGGTGAGACATGTAAGGGGAGAGGGTGTAAGAACATGTTTTGCGCTCAAGTCCAGACAGATTCTGGGAACAGCTGTTGAAACTAAAATGGATGTCCAGTACTCTTGACCTTTGTTTTCATCAGAGCCGCAGCAAAAACACAACAAAAACAACTACTCCAGCAACAACAAAACGACAACAACAGCATTATTTGTTTGTTGTTATGAAACCAGGAGCATTCTTTTCAGACCTGCTTCGATTTTTTTTTAGGGCCCACACCCACGCCGGAACGAGGTCCTTCAAGCTTAGCGCGCACAACACCGCCTTCGCCAGAGCCTTGGACATCAGGTTCCAGGCATAAAGGGAACGAGTTGCCGCATGACACCCACGTGCTGGCGAAAGAGGCGCGAGTTTTGCTGCCAAAGAGGATCCCAAAGGTAGAGGAGGAACCGACTACAATAGATGCATAGGGATTCCATCTGGCAATCCAGTGAGAAAGAAAAATACGTGTGAAACTAGGAAACTTCCAAAACAACATAAATATTAAAAAAGTTTGCTGAAATTTTTGACGGTGCCTTTCACGGATTTTTTTTCCAATACATTCGTTCGAATTAGAATGAGACACCTTGCAGTGGCGCGGGCGAGCGTTCAAATCAAAGTGCCATGGTCTTTAAAAAAAAAACTGTGCTTCCTAGTATTTGTTATTTCACGTATTCGGGTCTCATTTTCCGTAATGCCTTTTCATTAGACCTTCCCTGCCTGTTTCTGAATTGCTGTGTACACACAGAAAATATTGAAAGACCCTGCCTGAAATTTCTAAGACCCCATTTGTTTGTTCGGAGAACATTCATAAATCAAAAAGCCGCTGTCAGAAACAAAAATGTAAAAAAAAAAAATCAATTAGGCATTCTTATATTCAAAGGGGAGAAAGTTTGCCCTCTTCATTCGCGGCAGTGTTTACTTTCAACGCGTTAGATGACTGCCCCCAAACATCCAAAAACTAAACACACATGTGAAAGAAGAGCAAGGCTTTCACTTGGATTACACGTCTCCGTCGTGCTCCTTGGTGAAGTTTTCGGCTAACCAGACGCATGTTGAAGATGTTTACATCTCTCGTCTTCATCTTGTTCGTTCACCCTGGGATTGTTGCAGCAATGGGCTCCAGACAAGACGGTGTGCATGTCGCCCTTCCGAATGACACATACGTAGACATTCTGTGCGCAAGTGGAAGCATAGAAAACTTCCTCTTCTGGCGCAGAATCGGAACCGTCCTCAGAGCAAGCTACTGGTGCAGCTCCTGGTCAGTTTACCTGAAGCACCTCCGTGACATCACTGCGGACAACAGCAAGCGGGTGGCCGTTATTCCTGAGTCCTTATGGAAGGGTAATCTTTCGCGCTTACTCTCTCCCGACGACCTTTTCTCCTGTTGGTTTATTCTTTCTGAGAAAATGCACGTACCTTACGTTCGGGATCGTGAAAGCCCAAGCCAATCTATTTATTATTTACGCACGAATGTGAACAGCCTCAGCATTTTACAGCGCTTAGTGTGGAACTGCACCGGCAGCAGCTACATCAGCCTGAATGCAGGTTCAGGCGCACAGGAGCCGAGCTTTTCCGCTGCACAAACCTGGCAGCGGCTCCGGAACCAAAACTTCGTGCTTGGTTCTCTGGATCCTGATTACGCCATCCCGGAAAAGAACATTGTCGTAAAATGTTTGGAGTTGCTTGGTGTCAATTACAGAACAATCATTGTGAACAGCGAGCACTGGATTACAGACATCAGAGAGCGCAGAATAGACATTATGGTCCAAAATGCTGTTTGCGACGTACACCGCTGGCGGTTGATCCACTTTCCCGGCTTCTTGCGCTGCGGAAAGGCCGTATTCTACACGGTCCGTAAGCCTTCACGCCGGGCAGATGAGTTGCTGCGAGAAGCACCGTCTACCTTCTTCGCCCTTTTGTTCCTCTCGATAGTCGCCTGTGCACTAGGCTTCTGTCTGATCAATTACTGCTCGGGAAGGCAGCCGCTCAAGGGAATTCAAGAAGTGGCGTTGGTTTTCGTCTCAACGGCAATGCTCTTCTCATATTCCATACCCCAGCGGTTCGAACGCGTTCTGGCTGGACGCATCATGTTCTTCTGCTGGATGGTCGGCGGATTCTCGCTCGCCACATACTTGCAGAGCCTGTTGACTTCTAGCCTGAGTACCCGATATGGCTGGGACGCCGACGACACCATAGACAAGCTCTACCCCAAGCTCGCCTCTGGGAAAGTGCTGCCCTGTGTGATAAGAGGCAAATTCTTGTACCATCAACTGCAATCAGACAACAAGCAGGGCATCATCGGCGCCATGGCGGCCGCCCAGCAACGATCGCCCAACAAGAATTCTACTCTAAGCGACACCATAGACGGCTGCAGAGATAAGGTTCTCAGAGGAAGCCACGTGTTTCTCTCGGAAGATTTCGAGGAATGCAGCCTGGCGAAGCTTGGCAACATGGTGACTGCTGGGAAAGAAACTATCTACACGCTCTACATGAGCACCCCCGTGCGAAAGCACTTCCCGCTGCGAGCCATTTACGGCCGTCTGGTGACGAGAATATTCGAGACTAATTTGCAATCCGAAGAGATGAAGGTATGGAACAGGAACTGTTCCCGCTTTGGGGACGTAGATGTCTCCCCGGTACCATATGACTTCACACAGTTCCTTCGGTTTTACTACATATGTTGCGGTGCGGCTGCAGTTGTATTAGCGCTAGAGGTATTAATTTTTCGTATACGCCAACGCTACAGGTATTAATTTTTCGTATACGCCAACGGATTTCTTACAAAAAAAAAGCCAGAGTCTGCCCACACCAGGCGTGGGACTGCACGTGCGGAGGATCTAGAGTCGCGAGAGGAGAAGCGCCCGCGGATGCGCAGCGGGTTGATGTCAGAGCCGGGCGTTGGTCGATATTCCGAAGAACTGAAATGCTGTTGCTCGTTGGCAGATGAACTCTGGGGTGCGCCGTGAGGCCAGCACAAACATCGTGCGCATTGTGTCGGGGCTGACTGAGTACTTGAAATCAATAACATTTTGTTGTAGTTTTGTAATTCTTGAATATCTTTTCGTAGTGGTAACGCGCTTGAAGGGTGAGAGAACGACTTTTTTGCACCCAATTTCTTGAAAGGGATTACTTTTCCCATTAGGGCTCCGTTGTGGATCCGATCGCAATTTCTTCCCCACGAAAAACACCAATGTCCGGTATGGCTTTGGAGTGCCTCAACTGGGTCGGCACAGCCCAGCACTGCTCACGCACGTCGCTTTGGAAAGCGAGCTGAGCAAGTGTCGTGCGTACGAACACTCAAAGTGGCACCGGCCAGAAGCCTTGTATTCGAATGGATTGTGAAATAGTATGTGGCACAGAACTTGAGAGATAATAGAGAGTTTAAGAATAGGGGGCCACAAAGAAATAGGGGCTCACCACTGCGCATGGGCAGAACCCAAACTCTGTTTGGGGTTTTGGTTTGGCGTTCGCCTCCGAAGCAAAATTTAAGTAAAAGCGTGGGGCCCCTAATTGCTTGAGGCCGGGTGAGTCGGCAACATGGCGGCGCCCTTTCCGCTCCCTTCGGAGCAAATCCGTCATGGTCGCAGCAATATTAGCCGATTTCATTGCCATTAACCAAAGAACGAGGGAGATTACGGAGGATTTTGTCATCTCACAGTACGAGGAGAATATGTATGTCAGTTCGCCGTCCATCGCCTTGTTTCCCAGAGAGATTGCTTACATTTTTTCTTACGAAGCAAGACTCTAATCAAATTGGTAAGATTGGCTGTGTTTTGTGTCTTGGGAGTTCGAGGGTTTCGTGTTTGTTCTAATTACAATTCAGTTGTTAGTGAGCACTTGTCGTGTACATTCCTCTCACTCGTCCTTTGTCTAATTTTTGGTTGTAATTGTACGAAAATAGGGCGCCGTTACAACGAGGAAGAAAGAATTGTAACGGTCACGAGTAATTTTATTACTTCCACACGTAATCAGATCCTTTTTGTGATTGCTTCTTATGGTATTCAAATGATTACAAACTGAATCTAAAAAGAAATCAGTTACAATTATTTTGAATAATTGCTATGAGTGTACCGGAGAAGTCTGGGTAATTGTCACTGTAAATAATTACAATTTAGCTTCGAGTTATTGTAAATGCAATTCCTTACTTTTTCAGTAATTTGTGCAAGTGTGGAACTTGGCATACAGGCGTTGCAGCATGATGGAGTTTATAGAGATGGTGAGAGTATAATTTATGTCAAAGAGTTCGGGAACATGTTACCCAAGTCACTGACATCTTGAAAGACGAATGACGTTGCTTCTTATGTTCACCCTCATTGTTTCGCGATCAGTCACCCGGCGTTCTTATGAGCATATGACGTCATCTCGGAGTATGTGGAGCAATTGGAATATGTGTCGTGGAAATTGCTGCACCGCGCATTTTTTGAGCTGCCAATGCGTTACTATACAATAAAAAAAATGCTTAGAATAACCACATTTTGTTTCCGCGAGCCCTCATTCGCTGCCCGCGTTGTTTTCAACTGGTAGCTCTAGATTACTATGCGCGCTTTGATCTTAATCGTCAGAGTCAAAAGCTGAAAAAAAGTCTCGAGAGACACTTCAAAACTTAGCAGCACGTATCTGTTGAGAAATTACTGTAGAAAAATCGCCATGAGAAGTGAAAAGCAATCCTTAGGTTGGGAGTCTATTCAAATAAGAAAAAAATATGGTCAAACTTATTTCACAATACCCAATACAACGCCAAGGTCACAATTTCTTCCCGGATTATATGTCAAACGTCTCGATAACGAATAGAAGGTACGAAGATAGAAATACAAGACAAACCGGAGCAAATAATCGCTTTCTCGACTAAAGCTATTAACGAATGAAACAATGTCTTGAGAGGTTATAAAAAATAGTAACCGCGTTTTATCCTGCATTGTGCTGGTGCATGTTCCATTTATTTTCAGTATATCCTTTGTTTGCGCTATCTTGGGCGTATGCACCTGCGCTCTCTAAGATGCACATTTTGTTCTCTTTATATTTACGTATCCCCGTCACTGTAATGCAGTCCATAAACCTTTTTTCAGATCACACTCAGACTATACGTTCGCGTTATTTCGTCGTTTCATCAAGCATACCTCATTAACAAACTCTAATCAGTTCAAAATGAAGCATCTCGTTTCATATCGCACGACTTCCCACGTACATCAAGTATAACTGCATTAAAATCAAATCTAGAGCTTAGTCCACTGACTGAAAGAACTAAATTTGTTCGACTGGTCATGTTTCTCAAAATCTATTATTTCTCTTTCACTTTACAAGTGTTTTAATGAGTCAAAATGCGCATTCAGTATCACTCTCTTTTTTTGTTCCTTGTCTTTTTAGTTGGTCGGTATAAGATGCCTCTAGTTGTTCATTACGGACTTTTACAAAACTGTTACCGTGTTCCGCGTTCCGTTGGACGCGCGCTTAAAAGCACGCTTCACAGGTTCCGGTAGTGCGTTAAGCGGAACGTGGTAAAGGTTTGCTAGAAGTCTTTATTAATAGAACTGTTATTCGGCAACCTTCTCTTGATCTCAACTCATGTAATGCACCTAATTGAAGTGCCTTTGAGGGTTATTCAACTGAAGTGAACAAAATCACTCTTTTGAAGCTAATGCACAACTCGTCTGACAATGGGCGACAGTTTCACCCGTGCCGCGTTCCTATAGCGTGCCGATAACCGCGCAGCTGCGCTGGATACTTGAAATCTCAAGCACCTTGATTACAAAAGCGCAAAGGACAAAGACAGAACAAAGAATGAACAGGACAAGCGCTTACTGACCACTGATTGCTTAATGCATGATGTGATGTATCTTTCCGGCGAAATACGAGCGGTAGTAAAGAGTTGAAACGGTTCCGGGATTTCACTAGGGCGAATGATGTTGGCATCCTCGATATCTTGGAAGTGGCATTTGAAGAATTTTCTGAGATGAGCAATCAGAATGGGGTATGTATTGACAAGTTATCGCTTTTTTTTAAGAATGTTGTCTTATCGGGAGTATTAACAGATATGTTCCGGAACGTCCAAGAAATAAGAAGCAGATTCCTTGGATTACACGAGATAGTTTACACCTCAAAAGTAGGATACACCGTATTCAAAGGTACCAACCAATTTTAAAAAAAAGTACACTTTTTTCCTTCGCTTCAGCGATGAACTGAGTATAGCAAGCGAGATTAATCGCTTTCTTTCTACTGTATTTCTACCATGAATAATTCTATAATGCCACCATTTACCCATGACCATCGCGAAATTGGCGACTTAGTCGTGTCAGTAAGTATTATTTTTGACAGCCTTCTCCGACTTTACGTTACAAAAGTCATGCGGCCCGGACCGGATTCCTTACGTATTCCTTCACAGGTATGCTGAATGGAGTGCGAAGTTTCTTTGTGGAATACTGGAATGTAGCTAAAGTTGTGCTAATTCATAAAAGTAGAGATAAAAAGATCGTTTCAAATTACAGACCTCTCTCGCTGCAGAGCAGATGCCGCAAAGTTCTTGAACATTTTCTCTTTAAACACATTGGAACTTTTTTAGAACCCGCAGAATTTTCGGTAAAAGATCAACATGGGTTCCGACGTGGTTATTCAGGAGTTACTCAGCCTCTCCACACATTCCATGAATTTGCTCCTACAGTGATCACGATGGCCAAGTGGATTCTATCTTGTTAGATTTCGCGGAAGCTTCAACAGGGTATTGCATCAGAAACTACTGTTCAAGCTTAGGAAGATACTCGATAACGATTACCTTTTACGTTGGGTTGAGTCCTATCTTACGAACCGTCGATACGTGACTGTTGGGAAAGCAGAGACTCTGGATTTGTCAGTTCTGTCAGTAGTACACCAAACCTCGGATCTCGGTTCATTGTTTTTTGTTTTTAGTTTTTTTTTTTTGCGTTTATAAATTATCTGCGTGTAGATAAGCCCGGGATTACGTGCCGTCTTTTCGCCGAGGACTGTGTTTTGTTTGCCAAAGTGGCATGCAGTTTCGATCAAATATGTTTTGAGAGTAGCCGACAATCTGTGTTTTCCTGGTGTCAAGCATGACAGATGGATTTGAACGTGAAAAAAAAAATGCGTGCAAATGAGAGTAACACTAAAGAAGTCTCCAATTTTGTTTTGCTATACTATCAACTCAGTACCGTTGGAAAGTGTCACTTATAAATATTTGGGTATTACCACCACATCTGCTTTAAGCTGGTCTGTTCACTTAGAGAACCTTACTGCAAAAGCGTCTCGTAAACTGTGGAGTCTTCGAAGGACTATGCGACATTGTACTCCGGAAACCAAGCTTGCTGCGTACATTGCTTTGATTCGTTCAATATTGGAATACACGGAAGTTTTGTGGTACCCGTATTAACAGTCATTGATAAACAAACTTGAGTGAGTATAAAAAAAGCACTGCGATTTATATTTAACGAATATGGCATGCATACGTCTTTGTCATCCCTTTATGCGTTATCCGGATTAACCCAGTCATCGACCAGCAGAAAAGTGAAGCGTCTGAAATTTTGTATAAATTAATGCACGATAAGATTGGAATGAATTTTGAAAACTATTCATGGAGAAATGTAGAACTACGTAAATAGCGGACACTTCCATAGGCCCCAGCGGCCCAATTCAGCGTCAGGGAGCGCACCCAGCGGCCAATATAGTCCTTAGTTGAGTGTTTATTGAATGAATGAATGAATTCAATGAATGAATGGATTCAAGGCGAATTCTGGCTGTATTTCTGTATCGGGCAGTAGCATGCGCCCTCTAGTTTAACGAGTCAGTGTTATTGTAACTACCATGGTTTTTGTTTAAAATAGAATTGTTTTATAACCATACCTTAATTGTACTGCAGAAGAAAAGTCATCCAGCGCTACATGTAATTCAAACTGACCGCACACCGAAAAGGATATTTTCACATTGGTGCTAACTCTCTTGAAGGGACGACATGGGACACCAGGGATTGACACACAAAATTATTTATTTTTGTAACTACGACAAGCAAAACAAACATCAACTCTGAAGACAAGGAGTGATGTATGTTATTCATACATTACAAAAATAACAATACACATGAAAAATGTATGAATGACGCGTCAACAGTTTTACACTGGAAAAAAGTACTGTATTACAGCGAGACTTACAGCCACAGAGGCAATATGATGGAGGGCATTTAAAAAAAAAAATTACCGTCCAAGTTCCATGAAAGGCGCTTGCATATATGGCTTGCCCCGTGGCTTCTAAATTCAGTGACAGAATGCAAATGTCCGCCAACAAAGAAACTACAGTCACAATACTTTTTTTTAGATATATCGTACACCATGACCGCAACAGAAGAATGACTAGAAACCCGCACGAGACAACAAGCCCGAAACCAACTCATCCCACACAAAGAGTCAAGAGACACAGACCAAGCAGCCGAAGTATCCGCCCTCCGTCGAGCCCACGACTCCGAAGCCAACCGTCGCGGCGCAGCCATAGTCACAGCCGTTGAAGTCGTTTTTGAAAGTTTTCAAAGTTCGTAATAATTTTAAAAGTTTACTCGATGCAACGAAGTTATTTATTAATATTACATATATGACAAATGTTCAAAATTAATGGCACTGTTGCGCCTACTAACGGCCAGTAGAGTCCCTAACTCTTGGGCCGCGAAACGGCGTGAGTGGCCACTCTTTACGTAGTACTATATTTCTCTATGGGCTATCTGGAGTACAATCTCAGTCGAGTCACACGGCAGAAGCATGAAAATCTTCGTCGAAAGTTTCAATGTAAAAAAGACGTTTTTAACTACTATTTTTTAACCAGCACTGCCCGAGACTAGAATGGCCTGACTCACAATATTACAGGCAGTTCCACGTCCGACTCGTTTCCACTTGACCATAATTGCCTAGTGTTACCTGTGTGTATTGGGAAGCGTCTGTTTTATAAGTCTTCCACTTTTTCTCAACGATATTTTTTGAAGGCATGTATAACTAGAGCTATGCTGTTGTATATGTCACATATGTACTCACATTCACATGCCTAGGCCCACAAAAGTAGGCCGGCATTATTATCGCCTCTTATTCGCCTATATTGTTATCGCAATACCATTCTGGGTTAGTCTTCAGAGCTTCTGAAATAAAAACTTCACAAGCAACTTCCCATTAGGACCTGTCTAGGCTTTTTGTTTGTTTTTTTAATCGGAGGGAGCCAAATTTACAAACCGAAAATAAGCCGATATCGCTGCAATTCTGAGTATATTTCGACGTCTTGTGATTCCAAAAGCTAGAAAACTGAAATGGGTCATTTGATGCAAGAACAAACACTGAAGAGGCGGCCGCCGTCCAAGGTTTAAAACTAGTTTGGCAAAAAAAAAACACTTCCGTTTTTCATGACTCATTTGGAATTTAAAGTTACTCACCTGTTGCAGCAGCTGTACTACAAACCTCACAACTTATCATTAAAAAAAATATATTTGGTCACCTATTCTGTGTGCGATGGTGCCCTGTAGATACCAGCGAACACACAGAAATGCTCGCACAAATGCAGAAAGATTTAGGGTTTTCTCCTACATTCCCCTAAACGGCCGCCGTAGATATCTATAAATTTTGTTTGCTGTCCTGTTTCCTCAAAGGGCCTTCCGCACAAATTATGAAACACACACTTTCCACAAGTGCAATGAAACACACACTTTCCACAAGTGCAACTTCCTGAAACATGCAGTAGTGCGCAAATAAATCTGTGACTGCACAACGCAGACATAAAAAAAACATGCCTCGTAGGTATCTGGATAGGAAAACAAAGAAGTGGAACACAAGCAAAATCGGAAAGAATCGATCTCACTCAACGACATACATCCCACAAGAAACCATGACAACATATCCAAGTAAACCAACTTACAGGAACATGTAGCACAAAAAAAATTAATCTGGAACTCCAGGAAACTCCTAATTTGTTGATATTGTTCAATAAAAGCATACCTCCATGACACAACCATCACACATAAAAAACACTGACCCGCTTGTGCTGCATCCTCTGACCTAGAGTCAAAGGCTAGAGCTTTGTCTTACCGTCAATTCTGTTGTCAAGCTGAACCTCTACATAAATAAGGATGCTGCAATTGACGACACGTTGAGCAAGCAGAATAGAAGCTGACGCCAAGACACTACTCGGGTCACTAGACTGCAAGCATTGCACTGCGCTGCTGCTAATTTTGTTGGCTACGTGATCCATCAACTTTTGGGGGAATTTTCGTTCTAAGCGAGCCGAATCCATGTAGTAAAAGAAAACAGATAAACAGGATTGTTTGCTTATCAAATTAGCTTTGAGTCCTGTACTGCAGTCTCTGTTAACAGTTTTTCTCACATAAGATGACTGATCTCAGCATGATAGCTCTTGGAAACAATGCATTCCCAGGTGTACGAATTCCAGCAAAAAATGGCTTAGCTTCATTTTCTGATTGGGTTCATATAGACAAAATAACTCCCCACCTTTTTCCGACCTTTCTCAGCCTAATCCCACGCCAGCACAAGCTTTGCTCGAAAGCCCTGCAAAAGCCGCCTTGTGCTTGTGGCGCACGTAAATTTTGAGCCTCAGCCGGGAGTACAGGTCTAAGAGCAGCTTGTCTGCCTTCTCCCTGTGCTGGTCACAAGTCGGAAGATTGCCAGCAAACTTGAAAATCAAGAATGTGGCGATTGATTTGACTGGGACTTCACGCGTAGGAGGCACAGCGTCAGTCTGTACTGAGACCACATGTGCTCTAGCAGACACTGGTTGTATCCGCGCCTAATGTTAACGTTCAAGTACGCCATCATGATCCAAGGTCGGCGCTTGTACCAGGGCACCAACGCTAAAGCATTAAGTATAAACAGTATGCCAGCGATTTGGTCAGCGACAAGACAGGCGACGGCGGCAAGGACTCGCTGTCGCTCCGTCAGTTCCGCGACGTTGGCAAACTGAATGAAAGCGACGGGAGCAAGCGAGCCGAGAGCCGCTGCGATGTGGCTTCACGCAAAAGCTTTTAAATTCTGTGCTTTGTATGTGGCGTCATGTCCCAATGATCCTCTCTCACTCCACCTCATCGATAAGGCGTTCACTGAACCGGTGCCTATCGTCGAGGTTATTACCCATCGCAGTCGGCGAAAACGAAGCTTCTCAACAATATACGACCTAAACCAGCCACGCAATCGCGCGAGCGAACCGGTACTGACGCAAAACGGAACATGTTGCGCTATTAGCTAACCGCTTCAGCTACCTTCGGGCGAAAAGCGACGTTTTCTAAAAAATCGCGTCACTCGTTGCTCGACGCGACAGTGAGAAATTTCTGTCACTCGTCGCTGAGCATTTTCGCTTGCCACTGTCGCTCGCCTGAACCGGATGTAGGCGATTTGGCGAGCGACGAGACGAGCGACGGCGACGGCCACAAACGACGACAGACAGAGACGAAGATTTCTCAGTGTCGCTTGTCGGGTTTCTCGGTCCTGGACATCTCCCAGCGACGCGAAAGGCAACAGTGAGAAATCTGCGCGGCTGATCTTGTTGCTCACTAAAGCTCTTTCATGCGGTTTAAAGGCACTGTCGCTTGCCCTCTCGCTAGGTTTCTGGAAGGCTGAGCCGCATGTAAGCGACTCAGCAAGTGACGGCGGCAGACACGAGCAACGCAGATTTTTCACTGTTGCTTGTTGCGTCGTTCGTTTTTTGGATTTCTAGAGAATGTCGCTCATCGCCATTATCGCTTGCTCCCATCGCTTCCATACGGTTTGCTTTGTCGCAAGACTGACCGAGCGACCGCGAAGCGGGTCACCGTCGCTCGTCTCGTCGCTCGTCAAATCGCTTACATGCGGTTTACACTTCATACTCCGTGTCTCCAGTTGTGTGCAGTGCAGGCGAAGGCAATGCGTGACGTCACAGGAAATATAACGTCAATACGTGATGTCCCGCGACGTCAATACGACGTCACGTGATTTCCTGTGACGTCAATACGACGGCACGTGATTTCCTGTGAGGTCAATACGTGACGTCACATGAAAGATGGCAACGCCGAGGCAGCGGCTGGCCTTTGCGGGGTGGGTGCATTGGCCGGAGCTTGTCAGATGCGTTGTTCATCGTCGTTGGTCTCAGCGATTTTTTTTTGAGATGCGGGAGCCGTCATATTGTCACGAATGACAATTGATGAGGCGATGATAACTGAAGAAACGAAACGTTTAATGGGGCGAACTTGTGCCCAAAACAAAAACGAAACAGAAGAAAACAGCAAAGCGTCGCGGACGTCGCTGTCGGCGAAACCGCAGGATCGAGCGCCGGGACGAGGCTGACTTCTCTCGCCTTGCGTAATCCCTCATGTAGAGTCAGAGGCAATTTGACCTGCGACAACGTGAACGCTGGCGGAGCAGACAAAATTCCGCGTGGGGCGCAGCGGTCGCCGCCGCGGAACGAGACTCGGCGGACTGGTCCACTCTGTAGAAGCGGGGGGGGGGGGGGGGGTGATTAAGACGAAAGGGAGACATGA
Organism: Ixodes scapularis; assembly: GCF_016920785.2. Lineage (NCBI taxonomy): Eukaryota > Metazoa > Arthropoda > Arachnida > Ixodida > Ixodidae > Ixodes > Ixodes scapularis. Next base: position 12,822 of record NW_024610012.1, read on the forward strand.
CGAAGGGCCGGCTATGCGGCGCCGCATTTCGAAGCGGTTAGCAAAATACGCCGACTTATATTTTTTAGGTATTTTTATTGTTCCCTTGGCAATTCTATCTCGGTTTGCTCCCGTTCTGGCGCTCATATCTTACCATGAGTTTGTAAAGCCGTCGGGCATTACTATCAGTTTTTTCGCACGTAATGATTCCAACTTGATCTCAGTTTACGGTTCGCGGTTCAGTCTAACAAATATATAACTAAAAGTTATATACTTTTCCTCACATATCTGTACAAATGTTATACCACATTTACAGCCCGCATGTTAATTGTTGTTTCAGAAATATAAAAAAAGTTTTTTTGCAAACACGCGAAATGTGCGTCAAATTTCTGTCAAGTGCTGGCCGATGGGTTTATCACAAGTTATCGCGAAGTCGCGAAGACTGCTTATGTTTGTTAGTTTCTATTCGGGTGTTGGAAGCATGGGATATACTTTTATATTTGTTTTAGCCCGACTTATAAGATAAGCTGATCTTAAGGCGACTCACAGACGTTGCCGTACTAAAAGATAGGATTATTATATGTACCCTCTCTCGGGATGGACAAAGTCAAAGAACTATAGCTTCTAGATTTGGATATGCACTAAACATTGTAAATCGCATAGTGCGAGCGTATAGGTATAAAGGGGGTATGCTGATGTGGCGCACAGGCGAAGACCCCATTCAGCGACTCGTCAGGAGGAGGAGCGGATTGCTAGTGCAGCGTTTGACCAGCCAAGTGTAACAGCAGCAAAAAACACGAGGGCATTTGGGCCTTCAAGTTTCGCTCCGAACCATCAGGCGGCGGCTTCACGACGCAGGGCTTCGGAGTCGTATTGCATGTCAAAAACCGCTCCTGACTTCACGCCACAAGGAGCAAAAACTTGCAATCGCAGAGCCCCACCGGGACTGAAATGCGAGCGACTGGACCTCAGTTATCTTCACAGACGAGTCCACGTTCACGTCTGAATGGGACCAGCAGAAACGTGTGTGGCGTCCTACTTGCAAATGGTGAGACCAAAAACCACATACTGAACTTCTCTTGGCCTTCTCTCTTCTAGTTGAGTGAATAGGTGTTATTTTATTTTTATATAGGTATGACCCTCTCTACGTCCAAGAAGTGGTAACGAGCAGTCGTTGTTCGGTTAGCGTATGGGGGGCCATAACTGCGCACGGACTGGGTCCACTCATGCGAATCGACGAAAGACTGACGTCGGAGACATACTGTGACATATTTTGTTATACCTTGCTTCCTTTCGCCTTGGATGGTCAGTTCTCCGACGGCTGCTTTATCTTGCAACAAGATAACAGTCCGATTCACACGGCTGGCCGTGTGCAGAGCCTGTTCGACGGCTTAGGTCTAAGGCAATTGACATGGCCAGCAAGGTCGCCGGATCTAAATCTCATCGAGAACAAATAAGGACTAATGAAACGGAATCTCTTGACGCGGGACCTTCATCAGGCTTCTTCAGAAGTCCTTTGGGAAGCAGTCGAACAAGAATGGACCAACCTCCAGTCTATCCCGATCCTCACCAGCAACCTCTCTGAGTCTATACCCAGGCGCCTTTGAGAGGTGATAAGCACTGATGGAGCGGGAGTGCGCGGTTAGTTGTGTCGGATGCCCACTTCTTTTTTTTTTCTTTTAGCTTCCTGGAAATAACTTCTGGCTAGATGTGATTACCAATCGCGTTATTCTTTCAATAGATTGTAAGACGAATCAATTATTTTTGTGGTATAAGGAAATAAAGACTACGCTGAAGACAATGTTTCTATTCTTGCAGTCACAAAATTCCCGAGCACACGCACGCAAAATCAGACACAGGAAAAACTATCCTGATGCAGTCGTTTTTTACCTTGGCGGAAAACTTCCATGCTACCATATATTGAGTGCACGCCTATAAATGAACTATTAGTCATTCTTAACTAACTTCCAATGATCAAAATGAAACAGCGGAGCGTTTGACCCTTTGAGGAAATACAGTGAAAATTTACAAAGAGAAGGCGAAAGATAAAACGCAGGAAAAATATTGTGCAAAAAAGAACTTTTCTCATATGATAGAAAGCCATTCTTGCGCGAGGGGCATTTGTTTTGACTCGACCTCCCCCGGCAGCGAAACGTGGACTTCTCCCCCAGCCTCTTCCCCAATGCGAAAAAGCGAACGCAGCGCTGCATACGGCAATTGTTCCCCGAGGCCTCTCGCTCCGTTGTCGCAGGTGAAATTGCCTCTGGCTGTACATACTCTCGTTGGTTTCTGGATCATTCGGCGTAGAACTTTCGGTGCGTAGAAGAATCAGAACATGATCAGGCGAGAATATTCTCGAACTTACGAGAAGGCCAAGTTGAGAGAATAAATAAAATGACAGTCCGCTGACTGGAATCGAACCAGCACCTTCCGCACGACAGTCAAGCGCGGTAACCACTCGGCCACTTTTTTTTTTCTTTATTGCCTGACTTTGGCATACACGAAAAAGCCAAAGCAAAGTCAAAGCCAAAGCAAAGCCACAGTGACTAATGTACACGAGAGAACAGCGACAAGACAGAGGGATGCCGCATCCAAACACTTCCAATCAGTTGTGAATCCTTGAGGGTCGCCAGCTCCTCAAAACGTGGCAAATAATCGGGAGGAGGTTGCTGCATTTTAAACACTGCCTTTAGGTAACAGATTGTTTCAACAAAATCCTTAAGCGCGGGACGCACGTCGAGGTCTGCCTGTCTCACTGCCATGCGACATCGCCACAAACTATGTAGGCCGACAAGCATGATCATGTCATATGGCACCAGATTATTCCCTCCCTCGACACAAATGTAGCGGATCCCATGAGGCGTTAACGGAAGGTCTTTTTTACAGTTCTTCGAAGGACGTCCCATAAAAGCACTGCGTCCCAGCAGTTGAGGAACACATGCTCTATTAATTCCGGCTCTTTACACAAAAAACAGCTCACTGACCACGCTACAGGGATACCTTTCTCTTCTAGCCACACTTTAACCTGCAGGGTTTCACTATGCAGCTTAAAAAATAAAGTTTTGGTGTAAGCACGGACCGTCATTCGCTTAACACGTTTTAAAACACCCTGCCCCGTTCTGGCGCTGAACACCGAACGGTACAGAGGACTGGGAAGGAGAGAAACAATCAGGTCTAATTGGTCAGCCGGTTGCGCGACACACTGGACAGATATTCAAGTGAAAAACGAGCCACTAGAAACCGGTAGGCGGAAACAACCTCTTTCAAATAACCTCGCACATCGGAGCTCAGGTCTACATCTGTCGAGACAATAAACTCGGGCAGCGCACTGCGCAGCCGCACCTGAATGACCGTGCGTAAAAAGCTGTCCCTTTGGTCCCTTAGAAAAATAAACCTATTCACAAGTTGTTTGACAAAAAGGTGCGACAGACCCAGACCACCATCTTTCACTCGCAGAAAAGGTTAGTTCGGCTCGTGCGCTCCCAACACGAGCCCCAAATAAAAACCGCAGAACAACGATGCAATCGCGGAATGTTGACTCGCGAATAGTGCAACACCTGTAACAAATACCAGACTTTCGCGGCAAAAAAGAAAAAAAATATTACAAATTGAGGCACGTGCAAAAATTGAAAAGCTCTCCCCCCCCCCCCCCCCCCCACACACACACACACACTTATCTGCCTTTTCGCGTAATGCTTGAGTTTGTTCGCACCAAAATTCTGTGTTGTTCCTGTACTGCTCCATCGGGACTCCAAGATAACACGTCGGCGTGGTTGACCACGTCACACGCTCAAAGACATTGGGTTTTGAGGGCCAGTCACCGTGCCAAAAGCCCAGACACTTTTGCCAATTCACGGCACTACACGTCTGCTCGCAGAACTTCACTGTTAAGTCTATGGCTTTCTTTACACTTTCTTGATTCGCACAAAAAATAGCTACGTCATCGGCGTAGGCCGAAATGCGAACCTCTGTGGCTTGTAAGTTGAAGCCGCGTATTTCCCCACTACAGATCACACAAAGGCCAGAAGGGCTCAAGGAAAATCCAAAAAGTAATGGCGAAAGTGGGCATCCCTGTCGCACGGAAGAAAAAAGGGGGATGCGATCACTCACACTCTTATTCACCACGAGGCTGGTGGCGCACTTGTGGTACGCCATGCGTAACCCATCACACAGCACGGACCCTAAGTTAACATGTTCTAAAATAGAAAGAAGAATTTCGTGTGGCACACGGTCGAAAGCTTTCTCAAGGTTTAGTTGAAGTACCGCTACCATTTTATTGGAAAGCATCGCGACACTCTAAAATACTTCGCGCTATATGCACATTAGTAACTATAGTTCTTCCCTTGATGCCCCACGTCTGGTGAGGACCGACTATAAGGTTTATCACGCCCTGTTGTCGCTCCGCCAGAACCTTCATAAAAATCTTATAGTCAACATTCGTCAAGGTAATCGGGCGGTAGGCTCCGACCGAGCGGAGCTTTACTTGATCCTCGCTCTTTGGAATTAAAACGGTGTGGGTAAGCAAAAATGACGGGAGTAAAACTTTAAGTCGGTACGCTTCGGCAATCACACAATGCAAGAAAGGAGCCACTTGGTCCTTAAACGTTTTTTCTTTAAATTCAGCTCCCAAACCATCAGGCGTGGGCAATTTTCCTATCTTCAGGTCATCTATTGCCTTTTCAAATTCACTTAACATAATAGGTTGTTCTAGTCGTTCCTTGACGTCGTCAACCACTTTCGCCATAAGCGGTAAAAAGAAATTCCGGAAATCACCACACTTGGGCGTGCGATAACTGAAGCGTTCTTTGTAATGATTAACAAAAGCTTGATCAATACTCTGCCTATCGTTGGTCAACGTTCCCCGATAAACAATTTCGCTGATTTCATTTTTCACGGCATATCTTTTTTCCATGCCGACAGCTCTTTTAGTGGGCATCTCCCCCTCAGATAAGCGTTTCAAATGCGCCCGTACGATAGCTCCCTGATACTGCTCAGTATCTAATGCTTCCAGACGCTTCTTAAGGGTTATAAATAATATAGTCAGTAAAAACCCCAGGGGATACACCTTCTTCGCATAACAACTCTTTCAGCAGGTCGTTTAATTCGCGCTTCACCTTTTCGTGTTCATATTTCAAAAAACTTGAGCGTTCTATAGCCCTCATTTTCACATCTTGTTTAAAAAGCTCCCACTTTACCTCTAAAATCGTTCCCTCCCGCCCTCGCCAACTCTTCTAAGGTTTGGCGAACAGAATTAACGAAGTATTCGTCCCAAAGGAGCTTGGTATTGCATTTCCAAAGGTCTCAACTAAACTTCTTTTGCGTCTTTTTGGATGAGCACAGTGAAAACGAAACAAGGCAGTGGTCGCTACAAGACACATGATCTGCAGAATATTTTTTACACGCTTTTAGCAAATCGACGGAAACGTACACCCTGTCAAGGCGCGCGTTACTTGTCCCCTGAAATTGAGTAAAACGTAGAGCTCCCGCACTTGACGTGCAGTTAACAACGTCTTTCAGACCGTACCTTTGAACTATGCCCCCCAAGAGTAAAGCACTTTCATCTCTAAATCTACCACTATTAGGCCTGTCGCGAGCCGTACACACACAATTGAAGTCACCCATCAAGATAACGCTCCGATCGGTTTGAACATACCTATCAAGGAATTCAAGATACAATACGCGTTCATCTACTCTATTAGGTGCGTAAATGCACAAAACACGAAAGTGGAGATTAGAGGAAGAAAAATCACACAAAACAAAGCGTCCCGACTTGTCACTAACCGCCTTTTCCATAGTGAACAAACATTTTCGAAAAAAGAAAAGGCACCCGCCGGAAGTTCCGACGGCGTGGCTTACGCAGACGTCAAACCGCGGCTCGAACAGCCGCACCATGCTCTCCGTCTGGCCCTCATCCATCTTTGACTCCTGAACCGCCACGATGTCTAGATCGTGGTCGATAAAGAGGCGGTTCAGTTGGCATTGCCGTCGTCGTGAACACAAACCCCGCACGTTTAACGTGCCTACCCGCAACGTTTTTTCTAGCACTTTGGGGTTTAAAGAAGCAGCCGGAGAGCATGGTGCTTAGAACGAACAGAAAAACACAAAGTAAGGCAAATAAACAGTACAGTCAAGGTCCTAGTGACTCACTTAGGTTGTTCCTTTGTGCGCGGGCGCGACGTTGACCGCTCACGGTAACGTCCCACCCTGCTGACCAACTCGCGCTCGAGGCGTCGTAGTTGCCTTTCGCCAGCGTGGGGGTTCACTTCGTCGTGCCGCCTTTTAATCGTCCCGGCCGTGACCTCCATGGGCCTGCTGTCATCGTTGTCCTCGCCGTTGGCTCCTTCGTCCTTCGCTTTGGCGCCGTCGTCGCCCTTGGTTCTGGTGTCGCCGCCACCTCTGTATTGGTGTCGTCGGTGCCCTTGGCGTCGTCGCCGTCCCTGGCCTTGGCGTTGCCACCACCTATGACCTTGCCGTCGTCCTCTTCTGTCCTGGCGTTGGCACCAGGCCCTACAGGCTTCTCGGCCTTCTCATGCACGACGTCTTCGAACACCCCGGGGGTCGCCTGGACCGTCGGTACCGACGCCGATGGTTCTGGCGTCTTCTCTACCGAGGCTGTATCGACCGCCGTGCCCTCGCGTGGGGTTTCCGAAACCGTCACCGATGCCGCCGACGCCGCTTTCTCACCTTCGAACTCGTCCATGAGGTCGAGGTCATCCGGCGCCTCTTGGGTGTTGATGCCGGTGTCGCGAGCGTACGTCTTAACGCACGCCGCGGCCTCGTGTCCAAAGGCCTGGCACTGGGCACACAAGGGCACCCTACAATCCCGACGTATATGGCCTGTTCGGCGGCACCGCAGACAGATCGGCGCCCGGCCGGGGACGACGACGAGAACCTTCCCTCCACAAATCCGCAGCTGGTGGGGAAGGCTTTCCAGGGCAACTCCTTCGTTGAGCTCCATCCGCACGGCCAGCGTGGTGGACTCGACATCAACGAAGCCATCAATTTTCCACCTTTCGCGGATAATTTCCTTGACCACGCCAAAAGGTTCAAAGGCGCGGCGCACCGTGTCCACCGGGACGTCGAAAGTGACCCAGTGGAGCTTGATGTGAAGCTAACTTCGACTCGGGTCGACGACGAGACAAAACCGGCCTTTAACTTCCAAGTGACCGGCTTCCAAAAGCTTGGCCTTGTCTTCCGGCGTGCGCAACTTGAGAAGCCAGACGTGGCTCATCTGGAAAGCGCCCAGACCAGCCACGCCCGGCAAAACGCCCACCTTGTTCAGCGGCTCTCGGAAATCCTCGATCCGATATGGTCGACCTTGCAGGTCAGCGTGAAGTGTCACGCTGAGCATTGCAGCATCTCCGGTGGGTAGGGCAGGCAGTTGCAGACAGTAATCTATAGGCAAAAAAGCAGCACTCGTTTCACAGCGGCCGATAACGGCCGCCGCCGCTTGCGGGGAGCGATTCATGAGCACGTCCGCTCGGGCTGATAGCCCAAATCAGAATCAACCACTCGGCCACGCACGCGTTTGCTCGGCAACGTGCAGGGCATTACTCCCCCCCCCCCCTCCTCCTTTTAAAGCGCATTGTCTCGATGCGACGTCCCAGGAAACAAAAACAGCAAAAAAAACAAAAATATTGGCAAACTACATAAACTTGTGCAACACAATCCTATCGACCGTATTACAGAACACAATTCACAGTCCTACCGATCGTAGTACGGCTTGAGGCGCACGACGTGGACGACTTCCGGTCGTGGAGGGCGGCGTGATGAAGTCCGTGTTCCATCGTGCATCACCTCGTAGTTAAGATCTCCAAGTCGACGAAGCACTTTGTAGGGTTCGAAGTAGCGCTTCAGGAGTTTCTCGCTTAGGCCCCGTCGTCGTATCGGAGTCCAAACCCACACACTGTCTCCGGGTTTGAAGCGAACGTCGATCCAGCGAAGGTTGTACGGGGTAGCGTCGACACGTTGTTAATCTCGAATTCGGAGTCGGGCAAGCTGGCGAATTTCCTCTGCTCGTTGAGCTACAACCTGGGTGTCGGGGCTTCCATCGTCAGCTGGTTCGTGGGGTCGTTACTTTTCTGCCATGCACCAGCTGAAACGGTGTTACTCCTGTGGTCTCTTGTACCGCTGTGTTGTAAGCGAACGTGACGTAGGGTAACACCACGCCTCAAGTCTTGTGCTGTCCCTATTGAAAAAGGCCAATATGAACTCGGCTTATTGGAAATATTGTATTCCAATGAAGTTGTTGGAAACCAATAAAAACTTATTGTTATCCGATTAACCCAATACGCACGATGGGAATTCATATCGGAGCACAATATCCCGATATAGTATGCGGTTATTGGTATACAACAGGATATTGGAGCACAATATCCCGATATAACTTGCGGTTATTGGTATACAACACGATATCGAAGCACAATATCCCGACAAAACTTACGGTTATTGGAATAGAATACGACACCGCGTGCATATTGGTGACCGACATGGACATACTGTGCGGCCACACGATATATAAATATCGGTCGTCGATCACGGGCCCAAAGGAGAATACAATATCGCGTGGATAAATCTCAGAACGAATTCCAAGTTACACACATGAATTACGTCGGCATATACCGCGGACTAAGAGGATACGTAACACAGTATTGATCGCCCGTGAAGCAACATGTGGACATCGGTACGCCCACATATACGACATCTCGTGAATGATATCGTAGAACAGCAGGAGTTACCATACGGCAATACGAGACAGAACGATATTGGGGGTGGATACACACAGAACACAAACGTTCCGCGTTGCAAACACATTCATATTGATCGAAAGCGCAAGTGTACGTACGGCACACAGTACGCACAGCCTTGAGCGCTTGAAATGCTAGACAACCACCAAACCATTCAGAACAACTAGCTGGGACACCCGCGACCTGCCTTTCAATGAGAAAGCCCAATAACGACGTGCTCATTGGAGTGATCGTTTTCAAACAAATCTTTATTGCAGTTTTAATGCAACAAAAGTTTGGTTAACGATGTTGGAACCCAAATCGAACGCGATACGTGACAATGTCAGTTCGCACGATAAAATAATGAGGATTAATGGGCTTGACAGGTCACGTGCTTCTTAGCCGCACATTTATCGATATTGACCCACCTTTCTGGGTAATCCTACGTCGTACACAAAATCCACAACCACACACGAGCACATTTTACCCACCACTCTTCGTCGCCTGTTTCGCAAGATTCAGACACTGTAAAAAACGATGGGAAAAATACGTGCATTTGCGCCATCAAACGATACGTTACAGACTCGTTTTATGAGAAAAGTTTTCATCGTCAACCAGCGCGCGCGAAAGCTCGAGCGCTCGAGCTTCGGAGGCAGTTGAAGGGAGGCGAGCCCAGCGAGCCGCGAGTAGCCCACCGAGCCAGACGAGCGGCTGAGCGAGCCGCCGAGTGGCCGAATCCGCTGATCCAGCCAAGCCTAGCCGAGCCGCCGAGGTTGCGCGATTGCGCCATTGCGCAGCGACCGCGACCGCGCCAACCCGGCGAGACGGCGGCGATGGCGGGACCGACGGATGACAGCTCGTCAAGTTCGTCGCGCACTTTGCTTGTGGGTTCTAAGTGAAACCAACGCACTTTCAATCGCTTCGAAAGGTACGTATAGACGACTTTATTACTTGCAGCATTGAGTGCTTTGGTATACACAGATCAAAGTGAACACTGAAGGACAGAAGGGAGACATGATGTTTTGAAATCGCAGCTTATTTGAACGCATGCGTCCCCTGCTGAAAGCGTCTGGCTCTGCTCTGTTGCAGACGTCATTTCGACTGCGTGTTCTCTGATGTAACGTCAGTCAGTGTTTACACTCGGCTAGCTTCGCTATCTTGTTATCTCATGTGCGAAATAGACGTAGAAACCAGCGCCTCGTCTCTTTCGGATATTCAACCTCCAGCCCCCTGACTCCCAGCGTGCTTGCCGGCGCAAACCGTTCGGCGTGTTGGATTCGTGGGCTCGTTCGAAGAGGCGTTGTTTAACGCTCGCGAGTCGCCGAAGTGTTACCGGAGCTTCTCTTTACGAAAGTCGCGATCGACGCTGGGCTCTGAGCTCGTACTTTTTTCTTCCCTGGTAGACTAAGAGTGCCGACCATTCATCTGTGGTGCCGACTGGCGCCGTACGAAGTTGAGAAAAGCTAGCGAGTCTTTCAGATTTTTGTGACGCCGCCCAACTGCTCTGCTACCAGCTGCGCTCAACAAATAATGTAAAAAAAACGCGTTTTCTCATTTTTAATTTTTTTTTCCATGTTACATTTTACTTGCCGCAAAGTAAATCGCGGCCGTACGTCGGTTGACTCCCGATTACTGTCTCTACTTCGTAGATTGTCTCACCACAATGGTGCCTCGTTGGTGTGATCTTATTCTGATATCGTTACATCTTGCTTTTTCATCTTGGCACACTTCCAGACGACCTTCTACATGTTGCACTCCTTGTCGACATGTCGCTGGTGTTAGAGACACATCTGAAGTCGCTGTTTGCTCACTCCTTGGTGCACATATTTCATGTTCAACATCAGGTATCTGAAGGAGGCGCCATGAAACCCTGGAGTTTGTTTAGAGTACCTCAACATACTGTATTCAAGTGTCGTTTTGTGTGTTATAGTTTCCTACAAAACCAAATTGCACTTTGTTCGTAATATACCCTATAACTGTTCACTACAATTAAAGTTGCTATGAAACATTGGCCACGAGAGGTGACTCGGCCAACGCAGCCTGAGAATTCCTCGCATATTTTTCTTCATGGGTCATTTTGGACGTTGACAAATTTTCTTGTGAATAATGAGTGTTATGCACATGTGTTCTACTTTTCGTACAGGTACTTCAGTTAGATAAACCCAGCAAAGGCAGCAAGACAGTCTCATGGGGTCACACCAAGGATAACTGCATTCCTGCTCGAGTCCCGAGTCTTGTCACCAAACTTCACTGAACATAATGGTACATTCCGTTTCCTTAACTTTTTCTTCTGAATTGTGTTTTTTTTATTGTTGCTTTTCCCTATTGAAAAAGGGTAGTACAACGTCTAAACACCCAATGTTTTTTTTTTTTCTTTTTGTAAAATGTGTAGTACATCGTTTAAACACCCAAGCGTTTATAAATGGTCTCTGTACTAGACAATAGGGTGTCTTATACTCTGTTTCATACTTAGCGTGCAACGCTGTGAAAGGAACTAAAGTGGCGCGCATGAAAAAATAGAAAAAAATGTTACTCCGCGCGTTTCGTGGGCGAGTGGTAGAAGGCGCTGCTCTGGCGATATTGACGTCTCGGTGGCCGTGGTTTGAACCCATTTGACGCGCAAAGTTTTTTTTTTTCTTTTTTAGACATATTTTTTGTGCAAGATTGTACGCATTGGCGAAGTGCATATTTCAGTTCCTCCTTCTTTATCTTTATTTATAAGTCGCCGAGAGGCCAGATTCCTACCAACTGGTCTGCCGCTTTGCAAGTGTTATTTGCCTCCAGCACCGAGTTATATTTTTCTTTCGTGCAGCGTGGAATGAGGAAGTGCCCTGATAGCGGCCTTGCCCAAAATTTATTATAAGACGTTAATCGACAATAGTTGTGGCCTGTACAGTTTATTTTGAAATAGCTGTCAAGGGTAGGAATCTCCCTCTCGGAGCACTTGCGATGCACCTTCAGGCGAATGGCGTTCTGTGTGAACTCGTCATGCTTGACGGTCCCCGTGCTCGAAACTTTCACGTTGCGAGGTCTTTGCTAAGGGGACGCCACCTTGCCAGATAGGCACTGCGCCTTGCACTTCGCGACAGTACAGGGCACACTCCAGTGTCGTTACTGGCCGTCTCCAGGACTTCACGACCGAATTCTCCGGGGAATGTGTTCTTATACTCCCGTACACATTGACGATCATCTGCTTGCACTCTTTCAAGATTTTCGCACAACGAATCTTCGAAAACATCCGAGCAGGAGAGGTACTTGAGCTTGCTGCGTACGACGCCATCTTCTCAAAACCAGCCAGCGCCACACAACCCGAAAACTAACAGCGGCTGCCACACGGATGAACACAAAAACAATTTAAGGTGGTTTGCATTATCTTTTCCTTTTTCTTGAAAAACATTTGTGCTCCGTTGAAATCATAACGCCACTATCAGTTACTAGCCCCGAGGAGGCACATTTTCTGACTTTTTAAAAGTTTTTTTTGCAGGGGACGCACTATTTTATGGGGCGAACGTAGGCACGGTCAGCCATGCAAACCGGTGCGCTAGCTTTGACTGCGTTGCACTCTATGTATGAAACAGAGTATAGGATCGCTTCAGACGGGGCAACATTTCCAGCAATTTTGGGGCTGCTGGCGGGTTGTTCCCTAGTTTTCCCTAGATCGACACGAATTGCTGAGATCGGGTCCGGCTCGAAGCGGACGAGCAACTCTGACTACTCGGAGATGTTTGAAGAGGCAGCAGCCAATCAGGAATGCAATATTTTCACGTGACACCCCTGTGGTCGTGATGATGAGAACTGAGGACTTAGTTCTGGTTTGAAATGGATCATTTTTGAAAATAAACTGTTTCAAAAAGATGACTTAGTATTCTCAGCGCAATTTACAGATATAAAAACATGTTTTTAGGATATAACTGTGCGTCTAAATACTGTAAGAAAAATAAAATTTCATGATGATGATGGCAAGTCGTAGCAATTCGGTTGCTGCATGTGAACGCGGACGGCCCGTGTTGCTGGTGTTGCGACAGGAAATTGCTGGGCGAAATTGTTCCGTCTGAAGCGGGCTTTAGGGAACTGAATTCAAGGGCCGTGGAGCTCTGGGTGCAAGCGCGCCAGGAAATTTTTTTTTCTTTTTTGCCTTTTTTAGTTTTTAAAAAGATATATATATATATATACATATATACTTTTTTAAAGATTTAACATATAGATGCATAATTTAGACACTAATTCATTTTCAGAAGCGCTTTTATTCACACTCTGTGGCTTTCTAGTGCTTGCAATAGCTTCTCGGTGAGTTAATGCCAGCTCTGCAAAGGGAGAGGGATCTTCCCACGCTTTGCAGGCAGTAAAGCTGTGGCTTGCACAGCTCTAGTGTGTCACACCTCGCTCACTGGCTCCATCGCGAAGCATAGGTGCTGCATGAGTCGCGCCACACCGTAAGCCCATATATGGTCGGGTGACAAACCTGGGACCATTTGTCACTGCACTCAGCTATGGTATGGTGGCATGGTCGGGGCATGAAGCAGGGGTACAGCTTGGAAATGCTGATCTTCATGACATTTTAAACACATTTTTCATTACTTTTGTGTCGAGTTGTCAGCATTCTAAAGGTGAGAAAGCAAGCAGCTGCGACAGCAAGAAAAGAAAAATTTAAGACCGCTTTCACCAAGAATTAATTACGAGCACTAGAAAGGCATAGAGTGTAATTAAAACGCTTCTAAAGATGAATTAGCGTATAAATTAAGTACTTGTGCCTCAAAAATACAAAAAAAAAACAATGTAAATATAGTTATAAGGATAAAAATATACACCAGGAGGACTTAAACCAAAACTACAGTCTGTAAGTTTGAAATTTGACACATTAAACCACTTGGCCACCACCCAATTTTATTTCCAGGTCGTTCATTGATGTATATGAATTTTGCTTGTAGCTGTCGGCTGTAAGAGAGATTGGTTTATTTTCATTTACTTTACTATTCCTACCAAATATGACAAGTGATAAAGAATAGAACCTCATTTGGTTGGCCGAGGCACTGTGCTTGCATCAAGGCAAACTAGCCTGTCTTGCTGGGTTCATATTTTGTTTCATCACCTGTTTAGGATTCTGTTGTCGCTCATCAAAAGAAGAAAAAAAAACTGACTAATTTTGACTTATTCTGGTGTGCAGGTACCCTTGGCAGTAAACTGTGCTAAATGGGGCAAAATATAGATACTTTTTTTTAGCCAATATGCATTGTTTTAGCAAAATGAGCTACACTATTTGACCAACAAGAAACAGAACGAGCCTCTCCACTTGGGTCTTTTTTCATCTCTCGCAGACACTATTTCCTGCTTTTTGTGGTTTGTATCAGACTTTTGTATTCTGTCCGGCCAAAGCATCTGTGTTACACTAAGACTGGGTTCTTTAGGTTATCTAGAGGTATTCTTCGCAGCAAATGGCTTCCAATCAGGAACACGAGTTTGTTCTCGGCCACCGAGAGCAAGTATTTTCAAGGTGAGCTATTGGCCGCCTATATGAGTTTTGTATTTCATTCCTCTTGAATGCCATGACCTATGTGTAGTGGCCTTGCATTAGTATTTTGTTGTCTCTCTTCTGCCAAAACACCCAAGTTTGACTAAGACCGGGTTCTTTCTTATACATGCAGGTCTTGGTGGCAAGCACCAGCCAATCAAGGCCAGAAGTTTGCTCTTTGTCGCGCATGGCAAGTGTTTTCAAGGTGAGTGATTGACGCCTATCTGAGTTGTGCGTTTCATTCCTCACAGACACTCTATGTCCTGTCTTTATAGTGGTCTTGTGTCAGGCTTTTGTGTCTCTGGCCGGTCAAAGCATCTGTGTTAGACTAAGACACGGTTCTTAAGGATATCTGCAGGTATTCTTTGCAGCAAATGGCTGCCAATAGGGAACACGTGTTTGTTCTAGGCCACTAAGAGCAAGTATTTTCAAGGTGAGCTATTGCCCACCTATATCAGTTTTGTGTTTCATTCCTTTTGGATGCCATTCCCTATGTGTAGTGGTCTTGCACTAGTATTTTGTTGTCTCTCTTCTGCAAAAGCACCCAAGTTTAATTAAGACCGGGTTCTTTCTTATACATGCAGGTCTTGGTGGCAAGAACCAGCCAATCAAGGCCAGAAGTTTGTTTTTTGCCGCGCATGGCAAGTGTTTTCAAGGTGAGTGATTGATGCCTATCTGAGTTGTTTGTTTCATTCCTCACAGACACTCTATTTCCTGTCTGTATAGTGGTCTTGTTTCAGGCTTTTGTGTCTCTGTCCGGCCAAAGCATCTGTGTTAGACTAATCTTTAGGATATGTGCAGCAATTCTTGGCAGCAAGTGGCTGCCCATCAGGAACACGAGTTTGTTCTCGGCCACCAAAAGCAAGTATTTTCAAGGCGAGCTATTGCTTTGCCTATATGAGTTTCAGCATTCATCAAGGAGCGCAAAATCAAAGCCCGGGGGTTGGCCATTGCAAAAATGTTGACTCGGAAGCGCATAGGAAGGAAGCTGTATAAAAGTATCCACCTGCTTCCACAAGACAAACCAAAACTAAAAATGTGGGTTCCATTTGAAAAAAAAAAAAACATTGTCAGCCCGAATTAACTCGGGGGCGGCACGGAGCAAACAAGCCACGGTACGAGTATGCTTGGTTCAGGCGTTTGTAGGGGTGATAAATGACTCGGTGTTTTCTAAAAAAAATTTTTTTTCTAAAAGTGTGGTGGTCGAATATTCAAGGATGGGCATTGAGTCGGGATGTTAAGGTAAAAATGTCATTCACATGCCGGGATTCATGTGCCTTGTCTCCCTAGCGAGGGGGACAAGGCCTTCAAAATTTTGGGTTCGCAAAAGGGGTGCGTCAGTATTGACGTCTCCTTTTACATCATGCGTCTCAATTTAAAACGCACTATAAATGACATGCCTGAGATTCGTTTGGGTGTACTTCCTCTCAGCAAGTATACGGTTCTGTCTCAAAAAGGTCTAATCTGATGTTGACCGCTCCTCAGGCCTCCACCGACGATTCATCAGGACGAGACCCAACCGGGACACTAGGGAGGAACGGCTTAAAGGGGTACTCCGCCGATTTCTTCATGGTCCCCGATTTGCTTGAAATTATACTAAACTCGCCAAACAACATCGCCAAAATAGTATCCCAAATATTAGGTCAAAATAATTTTTTTTTCCCGAAGTTATTGAATTTACAATTTTGGTCCTCACTGTGTTTTTCAAACTGAAAGTCTCTACTGGCAACAATGAAAAAGTGACGTCATTGGAAGTGCAGGGGTTCACTCTTTGGACTGTAGAATTTGTTCCCAACTGATTCGAAGCAGTTTCATGGTGTCAAATGAATGCCTTGGAAGCTCGCTCCAGTCCCCGCGCTCCAGCACGGAACAAATGATTGGCATATTCTATTTCTTAGACTGCTCGCCCGACTGGCAAGCTGAACTTCCACTGACGTCACGGCCCTGAAAAGGGCGGGTATATTTGAATGTCTTTTTTTGCATCATTTTTATTTGCCGATTTCGCAATAACTATTATGAATTTTACGATACAAATAGCATACCAGAAAGGGTAAAGGCTTGGGAGTCAGAAAATATAGTTAGTTGAGGTAGCTCGAAAATCGGCGGAGTACCCCTTTAAGCAAGGGAGGCTACATATACGACAGCTTCTTGCGGGCAAGAAACGAAAATAGATAGATGGTGGGTGTTTCATTTGCCATGCCTTTTGGCGTGCACATTATGTTTGTTATGTTTCAAGATCCCTGCAGAGTTTGGTTTCAACTATTGTAAAATACTGAGCATGCGCCCAGGTCGCAGAAGCGCCTACCCTCTGATTCGGAACGATTCGCAAATAAGCAAAGGGCATACCAGACACCCGTCCACCTGTTTTGAGCCGTGCTCAAAATATTGAAAGAGCACATCAAGCGCCAGGTGCTGTGGCGTCTTTGCCACAATAGCGCCAGTCGCAGAGCTGACAGATCCGTGACTGGCGCAAGCCATGGCATGGCCTTTGGGAACCAGGGAATCGACATTAAAGAAGTAGCGCAGAAATTGGAGGCGAGTGGTGAAGAACAGAAAACAAGGACGAAGGGAGTTCCGTCGCATGAGGCATCTGTGTCCCGTGCGTGTAATTTTGAGTGTGCTGTAGGTGGCTACCCCAAAACATTGTTACTTGGGTGTAACTAATTACAAACCTCTCTTGCAGTTTCCATGGCCCACAAGCCAGCCGGCGCCAGTTCGTTCTCGTTCAAAGGTGAGGATTCTAGATTTTCTAGATTGCTCTGAAGCAGCAATACTGAAGCCAGACAAGCGGTACGGCATATTTAATTGACAGAACGACTGGGGACGCTTTCACTGAAGCTTGTTTTGCTGCAATACATGTGTGTATTGCAGCAAAACAAGCTTCAGTGAAAGCGTCCCTACTCGTTCTGAGCTCCGTCCATTAAAGGTGCCGTACCGCTTGTCTGTCTGGCTTCAGTGTTGCTGTAGGCGACAAAACGTGTGCCCAGTTTTGTCACAAGAGGCATATTATGTCACGCACGTGTAATTTTGAATTTATCCAGCTTAGTGTGCTGTAGGTGGCTGGTCAAAGAAATTGACACTTGGACGCAGCTAATTGCAAATCTTTCTGGCAGTTTCCACAGCCTAAGAGCCAGCAGGTCCCAGTTTGCTTTTCGTCAAAGGTGAGAATTCCAGATTCCCGAAGCAGGAATACTGAAGCCATACGACCGGTACAGCATTTTTAATTGACGGAGCTCAGAACGACTGGGAGCTCCTGCATTGAAGCTTATTTTTCTGTAATACAGGCGGGCGACATTGACACGTGCCCAGTTACGTCGCAAGAGGATATCTATGTCCCGCCCATGTAATTTTGAATCTTTCAGACTTAGTGTACTTTACGTGGCTACTCAAAGTAACTGCTACTTGGACGCAACTAACCGCAAATCTCTCTTCCAGTTTCCACGGCCTACAAGCAAGCAAGCACCAGTTCGTTTTTCCTCAAAGGTGAGCATTCCAGATACTCTAGTTAGATGTGAAGCAGGAATAGTGAAGCCAGACGAGCGGATACATATATTTAATTGACCGAGCTCAGAATGACCTGTGGCAGTGGCATTGAAGCTTATTTTTCCACAATCAAACGCAGGCATAATTTTGAATCTATCCGGCTTGGTGAAGGATTGCTACTTGTCGCAAACTAATCGCAAATTTTTATTTTGCAGTTTCTATATGGCTACAGCTAGCAGGTGCTGTTTTTATTCAGGTGAGGATTTCACATTCTGTTTTCAAACATCAAGTTTTTGAATGAGAGTCCTAAACAATTAACTTTCTTTTGCAGTAAATGCCAGATCCTCCAGTTCAGGAATATGTTAAAAATATTTGGTATGGATAAGTCTAGTGTTCTGCTTCTTTATTCACAATTTGACAACAGCAACATTTTTTTTTAATTTATCACTCAGAAATACACACAAGAAGAGACTGCGTTGCAGAGAAATGTTGCGCTGAACGTGATATTCCAACTCGTATATAGTTTTATTGGTAGCCGATATAATATATTGGATTCCAATATCCATGACACGCTGAGTATATTGGAATCGTAAACCCTTATTGGATCGCCATACGACACATGGGGATCCAATAAGGGTTTATACGGTATTGGATTCCAATATTTTCAGCGTATTATGGATATTGGAATCCCATAACAAATCCTTATTGTAATACAATACAATAAATGTAATCTTTTCCAATACACTGTCTATATTGTATTGCAATACAATAAAAATATATTGTTTAACAATATCCATAATACGCTGTTTATATTGGGGCTTTCCAATAGGGGTACGTTGACATATATAGAGATCATGTCGGCGATAGTTTTGTTTAGCCGTTCTGTTAGTCCATTTGTCTGTGGATGGTACGCAGTGGTTCGACGATGGCGACACTATCGACGACAACGAGGCGAAGGATCTCTTCCGTCAGCTGGGCCATGAACGAAGATTCATGGTCTGTGATGAGGACTTCAGAGGCGCCGTGCCGGAGGACAATGGACTCGATGAAAAACTTGGCGACTTTAACAGCTGTGCCCGCTGGAAGGGCATTCGTCTCGGCGTACCGTGTGAGATAATCGGTGGCGTCGATTATCTAGCGGTTTCCCAATATTGACGGCGGGAAAGGGCCAAGCAAATGCATTCCGATCTGCTGGAACGGCATAAACGGGGGAGAAATCGGATGCAGAAGTCCTGACGGCTTCGTCGGCGGTTTCTTTCGTCGCTGACACTCGTGGCATGATCGAATGTAGAGGTGAACGTTCTTCGGTAGCCTCGGCCAGTAGTACTTTTCTCAAATCCTGGCGAGCGTCCTGCTGTAGCCAAGGTGTCCAGCCGTTGGGTCGTCCTGGCATCCTTGGAAGATTTTGTCTCGAAGGCTGGCAGGAATAACCAACCGCCATGCTGTGTTGTTGTTGACAAAGTTCTCCTTGGGCAGCACCCCTTGCCGCATGAAGAAGGTATGCAGGATTTTTAAGAAAGCACGGGGAACCGTACTCGCTTGTCCCTCTAAGTGCTCGATGAGCACTCTCAGTTCAGGGTCATCTCGTTGGAGTGCTGCCATGTCGCTGACGTACAATGGGCGGAGGAAACACTCATCGTCGTCTCTTCAATACAGGCAGTACCGGCCTCGACAGGAGCTCTTGACAGGCAGTCGGCGTAGTTGTGCTTCCGGCCGGACTTGTACACAACGGTCATATCGAACTCCTGCAGTAGTAGGCTCCACCGGGCGAGGCGTCCAGAGGGGTCTTTCAGATTCGCGAGCCAGCACATTGAGTGGTGGTCCGTGACCACGCGAAAAGGACTTCCATACAAATATGGGCGAAACTTTGTTATTGCCCAGACGATAGCTAGGCACTCCTTTTCAGTTGTAGAGTAGTTCCTCTCCGCCTTAGACAGCGTCCGACTCGCGTATGCGATGACTCGCTCTGCCCCGCCCTGCCTGTGAACTTGCACCGCGCCAAGTCCGGTGTTACTGGCGTCCGTGTGGATCTCTGTATCACCGAACTGGTCGAAATGGCCAAGAATCGGGGGCGTCGGGAGTCTTCGTTTCAGCTCATCGAATGACCGCTGGTGTTCTTCTGTCCATTCGAACTTTACGGCGTCCTTTGTGAGGTGCGTCAGCGCTGCGGACAGCTTGGCGAAGTCCCGAACAAATCGTCTGTAGTAGGCACAGAGTCCGAGGAATCTTCTCACGGCCTTCTTGTCAGGCGGCGGGGCAAATGCAGCTACGGCGCGGGTCTTCTCGGGGTCAGAGAGAACACCTTTGTTGTTCACGACGTGGCCAAGGGACTTTAGTTCACTATAGGTGAATCGACAATCTGTTGGCTTGAGTGACAGGCTGGCGCTTTTGATGGCTTGAAGCACGGCTCGAGGTCGTTTCAGGTGCATGTCGAAATCTCATGAAAATACCACGACGTCGTCGAGGTAGACGAGGCAGCTCTGCCATTTCACACCTGCCAGCACGGTGTCCATGACACGCTGGAAGGTGGCTTGCGCTGTAAAAGTTCAAACGGCATCACTTTGAATTCGTACAGTCCGTCGAGTGTGACGAAGGCAGTTTACTACCGGTCGCGTTCGTCGACTTCAATCTGCCAGTAACCACTCTTCAGTTCCATCGACGAAAAATATCGGGAGTGGCGCAGTCGGTCTAAAGTATCGTCGATGCGGGGGAGCGGATAGACGTCCTTCTTCGTCACAGCGTTCAGTCGACGATAGTCCACGCAGAACCGCAGGGTTCCGTCCCTTTTCTTTTTTCAAGGACTACTGGGGACGCCCATGGACTTCTTGAGGCTTGAATGATATCGTCGTCGAGCATTTCTTGGACTTGATCCTGAATCACTTCCTTTCCTTTAAGGAGACTCGATACGGCGACTGGTGGACAGGGAGCGCGTCGTCGTCGGTAATATCGCGATTGTTTCGTCATTGGTGTTTGGCGAACTTTCGACTACGTGGCAAAACACTCACTGTATTCGGCAAGGAGATCAACCAGTTGCCGGCGTTTGCTGGGAGCTTGGGGTCGATGTCGACCGGCAAGGCGACGTGGTGTTCTGCTGTGACGATAAGGTTTCTTCGGAGATTGCAGTGACCACGGCTGGCGCCTGAAGTTCCTCGATGTAGCCCACTGTGGTACCCTTCGTTAGGTGCTGCGGCTTCTCTGGGAAGTTTGTCACAAGAACAGTTGTACGTCCTCCTTGGAGATCCGTTACGCCTCGTGCGACGCCAATTCCTTTCTCAAGAAGCAGTTGGACGCTGCCTTCCAGAAGAGCTTCACCGTGCATGGCTGCGTCGGTTATGACGGTGACGGAAACACTCGACAGCGGCGGTAAGTTCACATGGCCGGCGATAGCTCGGATCGCGGTTGACGTCGTGTTGGTTTCCACCGGCGTTAAAACAGGCTTTCGCAGCGTCAGCTGGTTTGCCCCGAGGTCGATGACGGCGCCGTACTCGCAGAGAAAGTCCATTCCGAGGATAATGTCTTTCGAACAGTCTTGCAGAACGACGAACTTCACAGGGCACGTCTCACCGTAAATCTCAACGCGAGCAGTGCATCTCCCGACTCGTGTGATGAGGTGCCCTCCGGCGGTTCGTATTTGTGGTCCATACCACCGCGTGGCGACTTTCTGAAGGCGGCGGGAGAGCCTCCCACTCAAGACTGAGTAGTCTTCTCCGGTGTCCACGAGTGCTGATGCGTCGTGGCCGTCAATGACGACGTTTAGGATGTTGCACACCGTTGCAGGAGCGTTGTTTCGGTCTCTGGTAGCGTTCGAGTGGGGGCCCTTCGAAGTTCGTGGAGGATCTTGGCATTGGTCATCTTGAGCAACTCTACCTCTAAGGGTTGCCGCGCCTAGTTTCCCGGCGCGGAGCGAGGGCGACAGGCTTTCACGTCAGGGTCGGTGCATCGGCGCGAAGCTGGACGTCGTGGCGAAGGCGACGGGAACTCTCGGCGGGACACAGGCTCGGGGGACTGAGGTCGTCGCAGGTACTCGTCGATCTCCCGAGGGCGTTCACCATAATGGGGGCGCGGTTCGTTTGGGTGAACTCCGCGCAGCCCGAGTAGCCGGTATGGGCATTGGCGGTAAAGGTTGGGTGCCCACGAAAACCAAAGCCTGAGTAGTGAATTCGCGAGTTCATCTGTTCTGGTCGATTCGCGCACAATGCTAATCAAGCTGTCGATATGCTTCTTTACATTCACGTGTTAGTCGCTTCAATAGTTTGGTTCCCTGAAAACTGGTGTCATCGGGCACGGCCGTAGACGATGGTAATCTTCCCTGTACATCAGTCAGGCGTTTAGCAACCGACCATAATCAGATCATCAAAAGAGTTGGTAAAAAAAGCCCGCAATTTAGGCTCAAATACATCTCGTAGACCTCAAAGTGGTTCAGTATCACTGTTTCATTGGTTTTGTGCTACAAGAAAAATAATCGAATCACAAAATTAAGCAAAAACAACGTAAAACAGCAACATAGCCGCGTTCACGTCGAAACCGAAACCAATAAAATTGAAGCAACCTAATGGCGCCGAGCGCATCGGCGCCCTCTATCCGCCGGTGAGGCAACCACTAAAATGAAAGGGTCTATAGCACATGCTTCACTGCAGACATCGAAGACTCCGATGGTCAACGAGAGTACAAAAACGTTGCGTTAAAGTTTATCGTAGCAATATCCGAATCCTCGCAATAATGTCACCGATGGATCGGCGAGACGGGGACTGAAAAAGAAGCTAAACATTTAATAAGGCAAACTAGTGCCAAAACAAGAGTAATAACAGGCCTGAAAGGCGAGCGTCAATGACGGCGAAATGGCACGTTGAAGCGTTAGCGAAAAGAGCGAGCCACAGCCACGTGGAGCACGTTTTATTGAGAAGGCAAGTTGGCCTTCTCGTAAGTTCGAGAATATTCTCGTCTGATCGTGTTCTGATTGTTCTACGCACCGAAAGTTCTACGCCGAATGATCCAGAAACCAACGAGGGTACATAAGGAACTCCGCAATGCGAGTGGAGTCAGTCTCGCCCTAGCGCTCGATCCCGCGGTTTCGCCGACATCGACGCCCGCGACGCTTTGCTGTTTCTTCTGTTTCCTTTTGTGTTTCGGGCACAAGTTCGCCCCATTAAACGTTTAGTTTCTTCAGTTATCATCGCCTCATCAATTTTCATTCGTGACATTTTGGTGGAGGTGCGGGGTATTCCATTCTACGCCCGTTATTCGTACCCTCCAAAGACATCCCGGCCAAGCGACTTGCTCAGCCCCAGAAGGCTACCCTTTGCCGAAGACGCCGAAGCCCGAAGAAGCCGTCGTACCTGAGGTCAATCCCCTGAATTGGGTCAGCTGCCGGACAAGCCCAGGCAGAAGACAACGATGGCCAACCAGTCGCAGACCCCGGCCGCTCCTGCCTTCATCTACCTGCCCGTCGCACCCCGGACTCCAACGTCTTTCCTCGGGGACGCCCACGAAGACACCGAGGACTGGCTGCAACACTATGAAAGTGTGGCCCGTCATAACAGGTGGACACCTGAGCAGTGCTTGCAGAACATCTACTTATCGCTGGAAGGGACTGCGAGATACCGGCTGGAGAACTACGAGGCTTTTTTTAACTCCGTGGGAGGTGTGCAAGCAAGAGCTAAAGAAGACGTTTATCAGCCAGCACCGACGCGAGAGGGCCGAAGACATCCTTCGAACAAGGACCCAAGGCCCGAAGGAAAGCATCACCAGCTTCGTCGAGGATGTTCTTCGCCTGAGCGTCCGCGCCGATCCTCAGGCTACAGAGGAAAAGAAGCTGCGGATCCTGATGCGAGGTGTTAAGGATGACATCTTCGGAAGCCTCGTCCGCGACCCGCCGACCACCGTCGAAGCCTTCGTCACGGAGGCAACCAACATCGAGCGCGCCCTTTGAGCGCGCGCTTCCAACTTCCAGCGACATCCAGGCGTCGCTACACCCACGCTACTTAACGGCGAAAACACTCCGGGTACGCCGGACATCCGGGAAATTATCCGGGAGTTCGTCCGGGAGGAACTGCGAAGGTTGCTGCCAACCGCCAGTCATCCGCCAACCCTTTCCATCGCCGAGGCTGTCTAAGAAGAAGTGCATCGGGCTTTCCAACCAGAGGTTCCCGTCACCACGGTGGCACCGGAGGAACCGACGTTGAGCTACGCCGCCATGGCCCGACGACCGCCGCAAGCTCCCCGCCAAGCCACGGCGCCACCCCAAAGGGATGCCCCAACGCCGCAATACCCCCGACGACAGGAAGATAAGGCGCACGTTCACCCAGAGCAACCTGCGCCGTGTTAGTGTCATGTGACCTTTGAGAGGGGCGCAGTGACGCGTTGTCACTTGAGACGCTAAACTTGCTACTAGAGCTCGTAATCACCGCTACAATTCATCATACTTGGAAACGGACTATTGCGATGTCTAGATAAATGGATCGAATCATAGTGTCAACAGCCTAACCAAATTGAAATAAGCTCACCGGTTTCTCTTTGTATAATGCTCTTTGGTGTCTGGGAGATAAATCGCCCAACTGCGGACACTGTGGATGTGAAGCCCGAGTAGCACTAGTTGTTCAGACAGAAAGCATCCAGCGGGTAATTGGCGGCCACATAGACCTGACAAAACGCCTATTTGTTTTCTTCAACTGAACGCAATATAATACGACATGTATTTCCGGATTATGAATTCCCCGTTTCCAAGGTTTTATTCAGGGAAATTAAAACGAAAATTAAGGATGAATATTTTTTATTGCCACGCTGAAATTGCACAGTTTTGACTTTTTCGATATTTAAAAATCTTCCGGCTGCAATGTAAACAACACTCAATAGTTGAGCGCTAACTTTTTTACTGAAAGTGAAGAAAGTATAAAATGCTTAGTTTCAGCCTAAAATTTTAATTCTACAAAATATTTAAAAATCACCGAAATATGCTTAAATATTAAAGAGTTGCGCAACAGGCCAAGTTTGTCATTTTATTTCACTTAAAATATACAAAATTCCATAAACTAAATCTAACTGCTTCGGGTATACCGCTCGAGTGCTTTTTACATAAAATATTTACGTTGTAGAATTTTTTTTCTATTCTCCCGGCACCCAAATTTGAGTCTACTCGCGATTCGAAAAATCGTTGTTCCACCTCCTCTCAGAGGCAAGTTCTCTAAACAAAAACAAAACGATCTTTTTTTTTTTTTTTGCAGGAGTAAGGTTTATTTCGTTGTATAAACATCTTTTGCTACCTCATATAAAATTTATTTGAAAAAAGGGCATGACACCCCTATGACCGTTCCTATCTGAGCAAACCCTTAAGTAAATATTTTATTTCGATATTTTTTTACAGGGCACTCTCCGAAGTTTTCTATTGTTTGCTACACCGCTAAATACTCGGCATACCAAGCATTGATTGTTATTCTGACAGTTCAACCAATACGAAGATTTCAAAGGTTGTTTCCAACCCCCAGCAATGCCCTGTGCAGCCCGCGACGAAATTCGAAACTCGGCAGACAAGGTAGTGTTGCGCGTGCGCAGTGGTGGCGTCTTCACTATGGAGTGCGCAGCAGAGAGGGACCAAACAGTCTAGGAAAACTTTCTAATCAGAGTGACTCCCGCTGTCATATTTCAGTGATTATTATAAGCGGAAAAAGTGGGGACGCCTTTTTGCCACTGCGATGCGTCTCTCCTCTAACGGGATAAGATACTTCTGCAAAAACGGTAGAAAGGTAACCCAAATTAGAATTACATAAAAAAAAAGATTAGCGCCGAGATATCTTGATGGCTCCCTCTAATGGTTTTCGTCCGTGACGTCAAGATCAGGAATTTTATCGCCGTGACGTCGCGAGATATAATCCTGGTGGTTTACAATAATTTGCGAGCTACGAGTTTTATCAGAGATAAAATAATAAGGGTGCAGGCGAGCTGGTGAATGTTAAACATGTTGAATAAACCTGAGACTGGGGCAGAAATGAACCTAAAAGTCGAAGGAACAGAAAGAGACGTCGTCCTGTCCCTTTCTGTTCCTTCGAGACGTCGTTCTGTCCCTTTCTGTTCCATGGTTCAGGAGTTTTATGGTGCGCGTAAAACCCAGCTTGGTGTCATCACATTCTTAAAGGGCCCGTGAAACGAGTTCTGGGCTGGTATAAATCACTTTAGATTGGGATTTTACTAATAGAGCATTGTTCAGTGGGCCAAAAGAAAAAAAGGTAGAAAGTCAGAAGCCTGAGTTTCGGTACGAAAATTTGAAAACACAGCGGACTATTTCGTACCTCCTGCCCTTTGTAAGCTCTCTGCTTTTTCACTGTGATATATGCGCGGTTCCCAAAGCGCGTCACCGGGTCCAAACGCACGTCACACGATAGCGGACCTCCCTTGTTCCCTTCGCCCCTAAGCTGACATTGTGGTGGAAGCTACGCGCTTTCCCGACCAATCAGCCACCTCCCTTTCATCACCTGACCTCATTCTCTGCGCGTGGGTGTGCACGAGACATCGTGATTTCGTGGCAAAAGTGTGGCTGGCCCAACGTGCACGTAGCTTCCACAGCACTGTCAGCTTCGGGATGAGCGGGGTGAGGAAAGCAACCTTTGTCTGAATTTTGAGTGACAGGCTAATCTTCTAGGGGGACAAAGGCTCCCCCTCTTTTCGTCTTCGTGGACTGCTTGGTAGAATGCGAGATTTATGAGTTGAGGAGGAAAGCTAAACAGGATAAAGTTGGAAAAGCGTTTCGTGGGCCCCTTTAAACCAACATCTTTAGAGTTGGCAGTGTGACATTACTCGTTATTCCGTCGATGAACGCAAAAGTAATATAAATAAAGACGTCAGTTGAGCGTTTGACCAATCGTGAATGTCGACCACAGCAACGTCTCTGGTCGCGCATGTCGACAATATTACGCGCTTGTTAATCTGCTCCTTGCGCATCTTCTCGCTTCTTTAATTCCCCCCCCCCCCCCCCCCCAAATGAGCCCACGTGATTTTGTTTCCTCCGACCTCAACCAATGGCGGTTCGCGCTTACCTGCCTCGTCATCGAGCGTTCCCCTGGGCGTTCTCTATGTTGCCCTTTGATTGGGGTGCCACTGCTGGAGTTCCGATGCGCCAAGAGACGCATTTTTGGGACACTTGCTCAGCCTATTCGCGGTGAGAAGCTCGCGAGGGGCGCTTCTGTTGTGCTCACTATGGGTGGTGCACGTCCTACCCACGCGGTCATGTTTTAATTTTCATAGTGCGTAGAAGCTTGGCATAGCACGTGCTTTCACCAGCAGAAGTAGAAGTATCCTCACTCTGGATTGTGAAAAAAGTCCACCAGGCGGCGACACCCCAACTATTCGCCGCGAAGAGGTTTTGGTGATGGTTGGCGACGTATCGAACTTTCGTGTCAGGGCCGTTTCACATATTTCCCTTCAAAGCGACCCGAGCGAAAGCAACGACCAAGTGATCAGGACAACCGTTGGGGGGGGGGGGGGGGGGGGGGGTCCATACAGAACATGGCGACCAATGCAATACGTGGCATCTGGGAGCGATTATTAGCGACAGTTGTCCCGGTTATTTTTGTCGTTGCGCTTGCTGTGGACGCTGTTAACTTACACAAATGTGTAAACCGGACTAAATTTTTTTTTTCGATTTCTTTTTTTTTGTAGAGGGGGTTACGTAGACGGTTCATATAAAGCCCTTCGACGTGCTTGCGTTTTTCTTCCAATTAATTACAAATGCGCCACTTCACGAGGCCCGTGTCTCCAGCGACCCTTGGAAGCAAATGGCGGCGCAGCACTGAAATAAGCGGCCCTTGGAGCCGAATGGCGGCGGAACACCCGCTCGTGCGACGTGTCTAGAGTGATTCCACGCCAATAGTTCGCGGTACTTGAAAGAAACGCCTTCATCGAGATGCTTGAAATTCATACTATAGAGATTGGAACCCCTCGCGCCAGGCAGGTGATTTTCACTTTTCACGTAATCGTAAAAACCATACAGACAATTTTTGAGAACAAAATGACGAGATACCTACGTTTGGCAGAGACTCGGGATACATGAGACGCATTGTAAACGTATTTCACTACTATAAACACGTTTTTAATGCATCTCGAAGCACAAATTAACATACCCAAACGTTTTTCTAATACACGGTGTCAACTACCCAGACCTGTTGGGACATAAATGCATGGCCGCCTTTTTTGATATTTCATCACCTCTGAAAAAGTTAATGTCATCACTTCTTGTTAACCCAAAGTACTCTAAACAAATACAATTTTTTTTTTTTTTGCGAAAGGGCGTTGATGTGCGCTATTTCAGGTGTGTACATTTGGAATTCGCATTTTCTAAGGCGCTGGGTCAGGCAACTTTGAGTCATGCGAAACGCGCTATTTCCACATGCCGCGATCTTGCTCCTAGGGCGGCGCCATTCCTGCAGGGCTGGCCACAATACTCTAGAGGTATTATTCGGGAGTACATATACTGAGATGTGCATAATTTAAGGCCCGAAATAGAGACACTGAGATACATTTCTCGTTTATGCAACGGGATATCCCTGAGATACTTCTGCCAATACGGCGAAAAGTATTCCGGAATAGAGACACAGACACTTATGAAAATACATTTTTTCCCGAACGGTGCTACGTGGGGAAGGTGTAGTTCGATCCGAATGTAAATGGCAGTCTATGTTTGTGCTCCTCTTTTTGTGTCATTTTACGCACTTCCCCTTACCTCGAACTCTTCATTTATCATTAATGCCGCTAAACGTCATTCCCGGTCAACCACAAAAGTCATGCCACTAAAGTTATTCTCTATGAAGCAGACGTACAGACTGAACGGTAAAGAACCCCTTTCATATTTGACAAAAGGCAACTGCACGAAATGAACCCTGTTTTGCCGTGGGGCGCGTTTCAAACTGTCATCTTAAATGCTTCTGAGTAATCCATAGTGTGGAGAGATTAGAACACAGAGTCGTAGCTTTTCTTCACTCAACTCCTTTACAGCGTTTGTTTTGCTAAATTGTAATGAATGGAGGGCTTTTTTAGGGGAGCATATACTGTTCTTCTTGAAAGTAACCTTTTTAAATCACAATTGTTTTTATGATGGTGGCTGCGATGAATTATGTTATAAGGCGGGTTCATATTATAGATGCTGAAGCACCTTGCACCTAACAAGAGCTTTTATCTTTTAAGTTTATCGCAGAAACGGCAACAAATGTAACGATATACGTAAATCTGGAAAAATATCGCAATACAAACGATGCACTGTAAATGTATTTCACTACTCAGGTACAAATGTATGTTGTAATTGTATTTCTTACATACATACGGATACTTCAAACTATCTCTATGATACTATCGCGATACTGCCCAGTCCTGGATTCCTGCCGTTGCGGCGCTCGTGCCAACCGCAGCGGCAGAGCGGCGCGGTTCCAGAAGGTAGGAAATGTTTCGCAGCCACAAAGCAGCGGCGCGGAAGCATCCTCGCTGACCATTCACAGAGCCGCAATGGATCACGTGACAACACGTTTCGAGCAGACGCCATACAGAGGAAATACGCAGCCGGTCTGGTTTCTCGTGCTGAGTCCTTCTTGATGGGCTTATTTCCTGCTTCAGTGGTATGCCCAGCCTCGAAGAGGGTTAGCCTGTGTGTCTGCTTTCGATCGAGATTCCGTGAAGCCCATTTCCTCTTTCATCTTTCCTTGTGTGTCACAAGCTGTATGTCTTGGCATTATTTGGGAACAACTGAAATACCGTTTGAGACACCGAGCTATCAAATAACGCCAAGCAAAGGCACCCCAAGATATTTGTGTGTGTGTGTTTAAAATACCTATAGTTTTATTAAAATAAAATTAAAATTATCAGCGACAAATAAATCACTAAGGTTTATACTGCTAGACTCATTAACCCACTGGGCGCGTGTGCTTGCTGCAAGCAACATTGGGCATCGCAGCGCCAGAAAACGCTCATGTGAAATATAAATCTTGCGAACCGCTTACGTCAGCTATTTAAACCGCGAAATTGCAACATGTAAATCAAGCATACATAGTCACAAATGACGAAAATAATCCCTGGAGAAGGGACCAGGCGGATTTTTTCGGTCGCGCACCAGTCACCTCTGTGTTTGGAGATTTGTGTTTGTCCTTTGTCCTTCTTGTTCCCCTTCTCCAGGGATTATTTTCGTCATTCTTGTCCAGCTCACTTGCACTTTTGCATTTAATTGCATTATAAAAATACAAAGTCAATTTTTTTTCTTTTTTTAATACTCAGTAGGTATTTATTAGCAACTAAGTGCTTGAAAGCTGCATTCATATCAGTTTTTTTCTTCAATTCCTTTTGTTGCTTTTCTGTGGTAGAAAACCGGGAGAGGTCACCAAGTGATGGCCTGCCTCTTCAAGAAACTCGAGGCAGTACGTCCACAGATCATACATTAATTCGTAGTCGCAGTGTGACAGATGAGGTGGGTTTAGTGAATTACGAACAAGAATTCGGAAAACGCAGGGGCTATGCAAATCTAAACTTCCAGACTGCTTGGTAACTGCAAGTTCCAGGCGTCGTTAGACGATTCGTATGTACCTCTACTGGAAAGTGGAACTCGTTGTAAACGTGTTATTTCTCAGAAAAATAAATTTGGTTGTGTCTGTGTTTATACAGCCTAGAACTTGGTCTGCTTCACAGGGGCGACAAGTCTCCCAGCTGTAGACGAGTCTCCCAACTGTAGAGGAGAAATTTAGCCAGTGCAGTACAACCGCTATCCTGGGGTCTTTAACGTGCATCGCGCAGTAGTGATACACGACCGCACGCCGGTACGATGCTCATCCAGATCGAAACGGGCAGGGGTGGGGCTCGAACCCAGGACCCCTGGGTTCTGCAGCGCGAGCTTTCGCTCCACGTGCTCCGAGCTGGTGTGCGCTAGACCACTCGGCTACCGATCCCCCCTTCTTTCGAAGACTGAAGCTTTAAACTGTCACAAAACAGTCCACTAAAGATAGGAACCATAAAAGTGTACAAACGCAGGTATGGCAAGATAACATACCTGGTAGCACCTAGGAGCAGCAAGATCATCCAGTGGGCATCGTTCTGTGCTCCAAACACATCTTAGGTAAACAAGATAGCTCCTCTCTAAATGTAATTTTATTCATTGCATTTTTTTCACTAATTATAGCAGTAGACCGTATTAAAAGTGATTCTGACCCTGACCCTGCAAATTAGCGCGTTTTTTTTTTGTGCTTTTTTTGGATTTTCGATTTGAGTTGGCAACACTGAAACACAAAGTATCACAAACACAGCGTAGAGACGTTGTGTATGTCTGCCTTTTTTTGCCTCTGCCTCGGGTTTTACTATGCCGAAAAACAACCAGCTTACATGCTCCGTAACGTTGTCTTGAAACATGTATTGCGGTTTTTAGGGCTTGGTTCTGGAATGTTTGAGAGTTCACTAACCGAGCACAGCTGGAGCGGTTATCCGCATGCTATAGGAACGCGGCACGGGTGAAACTGTCGGCCATTGCCGGACCAGTTGTGCATTGGCTTCAAAAGAGGGACTTTTGTTCACTTCAGATGAATAACCCTCAAAGGCACCTTAATGAGGTGCGTTGCATGAGGGGGGATCAAGTACAAAACAAAATAACAAAGAAGGTGGCCGAATAACACATATATTGATAGGGACTTCTAGCAAACCTTTACCGCTTCCCGCGTAACGCACTAGCGGAGCATTGTGAAGCATGCTTTTAAGCGCGCTCCCCACGAGCCGGAACACGGTAACAGTTTGCTAAAACTCCCTAATGAACAACTAGAGGCATATTACACATACCATGTAAAAAGACAAGGGACAAAAAAGGAGACTCATATTGAATACGCATTTTGACTAATTAAAAGATTTTGAGGTTTGCACTGGAAATATCACCGAATTTCGACTGATTAGTTTCGAGTACGATTATTTGTAGAAGATAGTTGACGTCAGTGGTAACTGTGAAAGCGTGTAATTTTGAGATTTACTAGTTTTCGCGAATAAAAATTTTACTTTCAAGTTGTGCATGGTCATGACGTAAATCGATGTGCGAGGGGGTGTCACAGTAACCGTCACGAAAAGAAGAGAAATGATAGATTTTGTGAAACATGACGAGTCGAACATATTTAGTTCTTTCAGTTAGTGGACGAAGCTCTAGATTTGATTTTAGTGCCGTCATACTTGATGTCCGGGAGTACGATATAAAACAAGATGCTTCATTTTGAACTGATTAGAGTTTGTTAATGAGATATGCTTGATGACGCTACCAAATAATGCGAACGTATAGTCTGAATTGAATCTGACGAAAGTTTTATGGACTGCATTACAGTCACAGAGTTGCGTAAATATGAAGAGAACAAAAATTAGCATCTTAGAAAGCGCACGTATAGACGCCCAAGAAAGCACAAACAAACTATGTACTCGAACTAAAAGGAACATGCACCAGCAAAATGCGAAATAAAACGCGGTTAATTATTTTGTAACCTATTAAGACATGGTTCCATTCGTGAATAGTTTCATGGTGAAAAATATTATTTGCACCAATTTGTCTTGCATTTGTATATTCGTACCTTCTCTTCGTTATTGACGCGTGTTATATATTCATATAATACGGGGAAAAATTGTGACCTTGGTGTTGTATTGGGTATTGTGAAATAATTTTGACCATATATTTTTTTTTTATTCAAAGGATTCACAACGTAAGGATTGCTTTGCACTACTCATGCTGATTTCCCTACTACAATTTCCCAACACATACGTAACTTCTAAGTTTGAAACTGTCTCTCGGGCGTCTTTTTTCTTTTTTTTTCTCCAGCTTTTGGCTTTTTTGCAACAAGTAGAATGGCACCTCTCAAATGAAAGCGCGCATGGCTGCTCTATACAATTCCCAGGTAAAAGCAACGCGGGCAGCGAATGAGCGCTGGCGGTAGCAAAATATGGTTATTCTAAGCATTTTTTTTTTGTATTGTATTGAGGAGTTTCAGCGAATATAGGGGGCGCTCCGATCGATCCAACATGGCGGACAAAAGGGGGATAGATTTGCGACGCCCGTAGACCGGTAGCGTATAAATAAAACAAAGCGTGTCGTTCTCTGTTTGTTGCCGTGTGCGAGACGATCATCGTTTCAACCAAGACCTACCGTGATGCTACAGATGAAGTCTTCAAGCCAGTTAAAGGCAAGAAATCTTGCCAGAGTCAAGATATGTGTGCGAGTGTTCGACGTGAGCTCTCACTTCTGGTGCAGCTGTCATCAAGTCGAACCGAATGTACGCGGGTCCAAAAAAAGGTACATATCAACAATGTTCGCGCGTTGAAACTATGACGCGTACTTTATCTCAGACTAAACTTATCGGTCTGCGGCTACAAACATTTTCGTTGACGTTGCTTAGATGATGTAACCATTCAGGCCTCGCATTAAAAGGTGTCGCGAACTCTTCGGTTGTTTTAGTTAATTGTGCTAAAAAGCGGTTGGATAGAAAGTATGACAGCTACAGCATACAAGGGACGATTGAGGTCTTTTTTCTGCGTTCTGTGTATCGAAACATCGGTATCCTTGGTGTTATCTTGCGATCAGCTGGTCGCCGATCGTCCTGTTTTTACGCGTAATGTAAACAAGCCCTGGAAGCGCCAATCTCATTTCTATGTGCTTGTGCACCCCTACAAGCCTCGTTTTGGCTCTTGTGGAAAGCTTTATTGTAATAGCAATAGTCTCATCGGTCATTCGAGTTGTATGTACCACGGTGATATCTGCTGACAAACAAGTCTGTATTAAATGCAAGAAGGAGAGCGAAGGTAAAGCTTTTTTAACTGTTTTATTTTTACAGAACAGGGCAAAGCTTCTAAAACAAGACCAAACTAAGCTGATATTTGAGTGTGCTCAAGAATGAATGCCAAAGGTGCTTATGCTAAGTGGTAGATGTATGCAGTTCATTTTCTGTTTGCCTCTGCATCGTAAATTGGAAGATATGTATCAGCAGAAGACACATGTCCTTTTGGAAATGTCTTTTATTAGGGCAAAAATAGGTTTTCATACACAACCGAAGAGTCGCAACACCATTTAATGCGAGGCCTGAATGGTTACATCATCTAAGCAACGTCAACGAAAATGTTTGTAGCCGCAGACCAATAAATTTAGGTTTAGATAAGTGTGCGTCATAGTTTCAGCCTCAAACACGCAACATTGTTGATATGCACCTTTCTTGATGACAACTGCACCAACGTGAGAGAGCCCACGTCGTCGATCACTTGCACACATATCTTGACTATGGTATAACAAGATTTCTAGCTTGAAGTGAAGATCATCTCGCTACGACTGGCTACGACCACCCACCGCAGCGATGCAGGCGTCGAAGGGGCGCAACGCAGTCAGTCGCCGTCACCCGACGCAGCTCGTTTGGCATTCACAGCTTTCCGCCCAGGTGCTTCGTTTGTACTTCGCACCGAGCGTTATTTTCTGTGCTTGTGTGTGCTCCGTGGCTAGATATGGGCCTCAAAAGCTGTTCTTCAGGCTCAATAGCGTTCACCGAAGAACTTCTGAAGAAAATGCCACCCAGGAAAAAAAGCACGGAGACACAACGCACCAGCTTGGCGGACTATGCACTGGGCGCGGAAATCGGGCCCTGCGGATTATACAACAAATGCAAACTATCTAAACAAAACAAACGTTTTTAGGCTCAAACTGATTACTGCGGACTATACGCCTGGACACTGGTGCCTGTTATGCATTGTATATTCACTGCTGTTTGTTGTGGCTTGAGACTGCCTTCCTGTAATGATGCAGAGGGGTCCACTGAACCTTGGAATAAAGATATTTGAGCACATCTAGATGCAATGCCCCTTGAAGCCAGATGGTCAGGGAAAGGGTGTGCCATTATCTAATTTGCCAACAGCACACCAATAGTTACAATCAAAACTCACCGAGTCAATGGGCAGTTTTTTACCACAACATTTATTGCCGTGTAATCACCAATTTGGTCCATTAAAAACCTTGAGGCTGTAGCCTATAGCACATCTATTCTGGATCTGCAAAGCTTATGCTGTAGACATGCATCATCACATGAGCATGTTTCTTATCAATCTGAAACGTAAAACGCTAGTTATGCAACGAAATTCCCATATCATCAAGTTTTTAGCAAATTGAATGGTTCCACCTGTCACACTGTTAGCTTTGGAAGTAAACCAATTCACAATACCACCAGTGGCAAACATCGTGCCAAGCATTAGTGCCGCATGTAGCACAAAAATGTCCTAACTAGGGAAGCAAACTTAATCGATCGTGTTGATTAAAGCACTTAAGTACGGGAGAAATTATCAATCAGAAGGTCACTCGAAAGGGAAGTTTTCTTGCTGAACGAATATGACTTTTTATTGGGCGTTCCGCAAGTAAGGTCGAAGACATTCACTCCGTGATCGGTACAGAAGCATTTGCTTAGCAGTCGGTCGTGCGTGCTAAAAACAACAAAAACAAAGGTGGATTAGAAACGCGATAGATTCGCCTTTGCACGGAGTACTTATACTCAAAATCGTGTCAACATAAAGCGACTAAGGCCCACCTTGCTAGCACCAATCTTAAAATTTATCCGTGTAGTCGTCGCGGCCGTGCACCAACCGAAAGCGTTGCCGCAAGCCCTTCCGCCGTCAACTTTGAATCGCTGTTGAGTCTGAAGAACTGATCTATGAGGTCCATATCCAGCCACTGAGCACATACACAAGCACAGGAAATAATACTCGGTTCCAAGTACTAGCGAAGAACCCGGGGCGGAAAGCCCTGAATGCCGAACGATCTGCGTCGGGCGACGGCGGCCGACTGCGTAGTACACAGGTTGCGCTCCTTCGACGCCTGCATCGCTGCGGCGGGTGGTCGTAGCTGGTCGTAGCAGATCGTGTCACCTCTGTTGCTCGTACCGAAACACTAGAGCCGCGTAATATTCTTGCTGCCGAAGTTTATAAGCCTACGTTCGCGGCCAACGGATATACACAAAGCCGCCGCCCTGACCGCCCAGCGAACCTATCCCCCTCGTTCTCTTTCGGCGACCGGCCGCCAGGGCGGTGACACCGTCGCTGAAACTCCTCAATAGTCACGCATCGGAAGATTAAAAAACGCACGATTGAGCGATTTCCGCGACGCATATTGCAATTGCTCCACATACTGTGAGATGACGGCATATGCTCATAAGAACGCCGGTTGACTGATCACGAAGCAAGGAGTGTGAACATAAGAAGCAACGTCCTTCTTCTTTCGAGATGTCAGTGACTTGAGTAACACATTCCCTAACTCTTTGACACAAATTATGCTATCACCATCTTTATAAACTCCATCCTGCTGCGACGCCTGTACGCGAAGTTTTACACTTGCACACTTTACTGAAAAAAGTAAGGAATTGCATTTACAATTACCCGAAGCTAAATTGTAATTGAGTACAGTGACAATTACCCAGACGTCCCCGGTACACTCATAGCAATTATTCAAAAAAATTGTAATTGATTTCTTTTTAGATTCATTTTGTAATCATATGAATACCTTAAGAAGTAATCGCAAGGAAGCTCTAATTACGTGTGGAAGTAATACAATTACTCGTGACCGTTACGATTTTTTCTTCCCGGTTATAACGGCGCCCTATTTTCGTACAACTACAACCAATAATTAGACGAAGGACGAGAGAGAGGAATGTACACGACAAGCGCTGACTTAGAACTGAATTTAATTAGAACGAACATGAAACTCTCAAACCACCAAAACACAAAACACCGATAATCTTATCAAT
Source organism: Ixodes scapularis (assembly GCF_016920785.2). Classification (NCBI taxonomy): domain Eukaryota; kingdom Metazoa; phylum Arthropoda; class Arachnida; order Ixodida; family Ixodidae; genus Ixodes; species Ixodes scapularis. The sequence continues at coordinate 49,268 of NW_024610012.1, forward strand.
GTGATTACAGTCTTGCTTCATAACGACACATGTAAGCAATCTCGCTGCCAAACAAGGCAATGGACGGCGAACTCACGCAGATACCATAGAGAAATATAGTGCTACGTAAAGAGTGGCCACTCTAGCCGTTTCGCGGCCCAGGAGCGAGGGACTCTACTGACCGTTAGTAGGCGCAACATTGCCACTTATTCTGAACATTTGCCAGATATATAACATTAATAAGTAACTTTGTTACATAAACTTTTAAAATTATTACAAACTTTGAAAACTTTCGAAAACGACTTCAACTGCTGTGGCTACGGCTGTGGCGGGACGGTTGGCTTTGGGTCGTCGACTCGACGGAGGGTGGATACTTCGGCTGCTTGGTTTGTCTCCCTTGCCTCGCTGTGTGGGTTGAGTTGGTTCCGCGGCTTGTTGTCTCGTGCGGGTTTCTAGACATTCTTCCGTTGCGGTCAAGGTATACGGTATACGTAAGAAGTATTGTGAGTGTATTTTCTTTGTTGACGGACACTTGCATTCGGTCCCTGAACTTAGAAGCCACTGGGCCAGGCTGTCCTTCTATTCTTGCTGTATTAGTCACATGGTCATTTCTGCAAGCGCTTTTCATGGAACTTGAGCGGTGGTTTCTTTATATGCCTTCCATCATATTGCATTTGCCGCTGTAAGTCTCGCTGTAATACAGTACTTATTTTTCCAGTGTTGCACTGTTGACGCGTTATTCATACATTTTGCATGTGTATTGTTATTTTTGTAATGTATGAATAACATACATCACTCATTGTCTTCAGAGTTGATGTTTGTTTTGCTTGTCGTAGTTACAAAAATAAATACTTTTGTGTGTCAATCCCGGGTGTCGTCCCTTCAAGAGAGTTAGCACAAATGTGGAATGATCCTTTTCGGTGTGCGGTCACTTTGAAATATATTTAGAGCTGGATGACTTTTCTTCTGCCGTACAATTAAGGTATGCTTATAAAACAATTCTATTTTAAACAAAAACCATGCTAGTTACAATAACACTGACTCGTTAAACTAGAGGGCGCATGCGACTGCCCGATACAGAAATACCGCCAGAATTCGCCTTGAATCTATTCATTCATCTGGCCAGCGGTTATTGCGTGTATCCATCCATTCAACAATCACATAGGGACTACACTGGCCGCTGGGTGCGCTCGCTGACACTGAATAGGGTCGCTGGGGCCTATGGAAGCGTCCGCTCTTTACGTAGTACTGTATTTTTCTATGCACTTACCCTCCTCGCACTGTGAGATGAAAAAAGCCTCCGTAATATCCCTCGTGTTTTGGTTAGTGGCAATGACATTAGATAATATTGCAGCGACCATGACGAATTTGCTCTGAAAGGAGCGGAAAGGGCGCCGCCATGTTTTCAGACTCAACCCTGCCCCAAGCAAATAGGTGCCCCACGCATTTTCTTGAATTTCGCCTTGGGGCGAGCGCCAACTCAAAACCCCAAACGGAGTTTGGGTTCTGCCCATGCGCATTGGTGAACCCCTATCTCTTTGGGGCCCCCTATTCTAGAACTCCCTATTATCTCTCACGTGCTGTGTCATACACTCTTGCACAATCTATTCGAATACAAGGCTTCTGGCCGATGCCACTTTGAGTGTTCGCACGCACGACACTTGCTCATCTCGCTTTCCAAAGCGACGTGCGTGAGCAGTGCTGGGCTATGCAGACAGAGCTGAGGCACTCGCAGGCAAACTGGACAGTGTTGCTTGTTGTGGGGAAAAAATTGCGATCAGATTAACAACCCAGCCCTAATGGAAAAGGTCATCGATCTCTATAAATTGGCTGCACAAATGTCGTTAACCACCCTTCAAAAGCGTTACCACTACGAAAAGCAATTCGAGTATTACAAAACTACAACAAATCGTTATTAATTCCAAGTACTCAGTCAGCCCTGACACAATGCGCACGATATACGTGCTGGTCTCACGGCGCACCTTAGAGTTCAGCTGCCAATGAGCAACAGCGTTTACGTTCTTCGGAATATCGACCAACGCACGGCTCTGACATCACTTTGCTGCGCATCCGCGGGCGCTTCACCTCTCGCGACTATAGTTCCACCGCACGTGCAGTGCCCACGCCTGGTGTGGGCAGGCGCCGGCTTTTTTTGTAAGAAATCCGTTGGCGTATACGAAAAATTAATACCTCTAGCGCTAATACAACCGCAGCCGCACCGCAACATATGTAGTAAAACCGAAGGAACTGTGTGAAGTCATATGGTACCGGGGAGACATCTACGTCCCCAAAGCGGGAACAGTTCCATTTCCATACCTTCATCTCTTCGGATTGCAAATTAGTCTCGAATATTCTCGTCACCAGTCGGCCGTAAATGGCTCGCAGCGGGAAGTCCTTTCGCACGGGGGTGCTCATGTAGAGCGTGTAGATAGTTTCTTTCCCAGCAGTCACCATGTTGCCAAGCATTGCCAGGCTGCACTCCTCTAAATCTAGCGAGAGAAACACGTGGCTTCCTCTGACAACCTTATCTATGCAGCCCTCGTTTGTGTCGCTTAGAGTAGAATTCTTGTTGGGCGATCGTTGCTGGGCGGCCGCCATGGCGCCGATGGTTCCCTGGTTGTTGTCTGATTGCAGTTGATGGTACATGAAGGTGCCCCTTATCACACACGGCAGCACTTTCCCAGAGGCGAGCTTGGGGTAGAGCTTGTCTATGGTGTCGTCGGCGTCCCAGCCATATCCGGAACTCAGGCTAGAGGTCAACAGGCTCTGCAAGTAAGTGGCGAGCGAGAATCCGCCGACCATCCAGCAGAAGAGCACGATGCGTCCAGACAGAACGCGTTCGAACCGTTGCGGTATGGGATATGAGAAGAGCATTGCCGTTGAGATGAAAACCAACGCCACTTCTTGAATTCCATTGAGGGGCTGCCTTCCCGAGCAGTAGTTGATGAGACAGAAGCCTAGTGCACAGGCGACTATCGAGAAGAACAAAAGGGCGAAGAAGGTAATCGGTGCTTCTCGCAGCAACTCATTTGCCCGACTTGAAGGCCTGCGGACCGTGTAGAATACGGCCCTTCCGCAGCGCAAGATGCCGGGAAAGTGGAGCAACCGCCAGCGCTGCACGTCGCACGCACTCTCATCGACCATAATGTCTATTCTGCGCTCTCTGACGTCTGTAATCCAATGCTCGCTGTTCACAATGATTGTTGTGTAATGGACACCAAGCCATTCGAAACATTTTAACACAATGTTCTTTTTCGGATTGGCGCAATCAAGATCCGTACAACCAAGCACGAAGCTTTGGTTCCGGAGCAGCTGCCAGGTTTGGGCACCGGAAAAGCTCGGCTCCTGTGCGGTTGAACCTTCATACAGGTTGATGTAGCCGCTGCCGGTGCAGTTCCACACTAAGCCCTGTAAAATTCTACGGCTGGCCGCATTCGTGGGTAGATAATAAATAGATTGGCTTGGGTTTTCACGAGCCCGAACGCAGGGTAAACGCTTTGCCGCTGAAATAATGAAATAACAGGAGAAAAGGTCGTCGGGAGAGAGTAAGCGCGAAAGGCTACCGTTCCATAAGGACTCAGGAATAACAGCAACCCTCTTTCTGTTGTCCGCAGTGCTGTCACGGAGGTGCTTCAGGTAAACTGACCAGGAGCTGCACCAGTACCTTGCTGTGAGGACGGTTCCGAATCTGCGTTGGAAGAGGAAGTTGTCCATGTCTCCACTGGCGCAGAGGATGTCTACGTATGTGTCATTCGGAAGGACGAGATGCACACCGTCTTGTCTAGAGCCCTGTGCTGCAACAGTCACAGGCTGAACGAACAAGATGAAGACGAAATATGTGAACATCTTCAACATGCGTCTGGTTATCAGAGAACCTCACCAAAGAGCACGAAGCAGACGTGTAATCCAAGTGAAAGCCTCGCTCTTCTTTCACATCTGTGTTTAGTTTTGAGATGGCCGGGGACAGTCATCTAACGTGTTGAAAGTAAATACTGCCCCGAATGGAGAGGGAAATTTTCTCCCCTTTGAATATAAGAATGCCTAATAGGTTTTTTACGTTGCTTTTTTTCCTGACCGCGGCTCTTTTATTTATAAATGTTCTCCGAACAAACAACTGGGGTCTCAGAAATTTCAGGCAGTATTTTTCTATATGTACAAAACAAATGGAAAACAGGCAGGGTAGGCATAATGGAAAGGCATTACGGAAAATGAGATCCGAATACGTGAGATAACAAATACTAGGAATCACACTTTCTTTCTATTTTTTTAATACCATGGCGCTTTGATTTGAACACTCGCCTGTGCCATTGCAAGGTGTCTGTTTCTAATTCGAACGAATATATTAAAAAAAAATCAGTGAAAGGCACCGTCGAAAATTTCAGCAAACTTTTTTAAAATATTTATGTTGTTTTGTAAGTTTCTTAGTTTCGCACGTATTTTTCTTTCTCACTGAATTGCCAGATGGAATCCCTTTGCATCTATTGTAGTCGGTTCCCCCTCTACCTCTGGGATCCTCTTCGGCAGCAAAACTCGCGCCTCTTTCGCCAGCACATGGGTGTCTTGCGGCAACTCGTTCCCTTTATGCCTGGAACCTCATGTCCAAGGCTCTGGCGAAGGCGGTGTTGTGCGCGCTAAGCTTGAAGGACATCGTTCCGTCGTGGGTGTGGGCCCTAAAGAAAAATCTAAGCAGGTCTTAAAAGAATGCCCCTGGTTTAATAAGAACAGAAATATAATGCTGTTGTTGTTGTTGTTGTTGGAGTGGTTGTTTTTGTTGTGTTTTTGCTGGGGCTCTGATGAAAACCAAGGCCAAGAGTACTGGACATCCATTTTAGTTTCAACGGTTGTTCCCAGAATGCGTCTGGACTTGAGCGAAAAACATGTTCTTACACCCTCTCCCCTTACATGTCTCACCAAGAGATGCATGAAAGGGAGAGAGAGGAGAAAAAAGGGGAAGCGTCTAAAGAATAAAGACGGAAAGTGGGAAGCGCTCTTGTCTTTTTGTGTGTGTGGCCTCGCTAAGCTTAAAGCTCGTTGCCACATTTGCGACATCTGAAGACCGTGTGCCTTGAAACCGTTGAAACCTCTTGCTGTCCTCTATATTTTGTTCTTTGGCTTCAAAATTTTAATCGTATTACAAACGTTTATTTTTTATAGGTAGTGGCATACTTGGCCTTGCAAATACCGCGAAACTCTCTGTCTAGCTTAATGCAGTTTCAGGCTCACCGCATAGATGGTGCCGTGTAGTGGTGTCATCTAGAGTGCCTCAATGTCGCTCGCTGGCGCCTTCCCAGAGTAGAGACAACTGTGACGTCTGCTATCGGAGCCACCATAATGCCGCCTTCTTCACCCGTCGAGTCTATGTGGAACAGGGCTTATGCGGCCGTCCGTGAGCTATCTACGCAGTTAGTGAACATTCTCACTTGTGAAATAGAGCGTGACCAGTACAAGACACGTAACGTCACGCGTTCAGTCAAGTATGGGTTTGATTTCCTGTTTAAATTTACGATTTAGTCCGCATTGTTGTAACCGTGGGCGTCGGAGTGCGACCACATGGTCGCCAGGCAGAAGGAATACAACCACCCCGTGTGACAGCTCGCCAAAAAGTGTCTTTAATCTTAAATCAACAACCGGAAGAAGCTTCGCTTCCGGTAATCCCGCAGCACAACACATGTGGTGCCATCTATTGCCAGGTGTCCTCACTACATCTCCCCTTCCAGCTCGAGGGAACTTTACCTCGTGCTTTCACAAGTTCAGTCTTTGAGGAGGCTTGACTTGCCGCCCCGAACGTGTGACGCGTATACCCGGTGGGGGAGACTGCCGTGTAGAACTGGGCACCACCGCTGAATCGCCTGTTGATCTTTCGGCAACAGGAACTGGCCCGTCTGAAGTTGCAGGCTGGGTGCAAACAAAGTCGCTTGGCTGGCTGGGAGTACTGGGCGTAAACGGCACCAAGTGGCGACGGTTGCGCTGGACAACACCCCTTGGCGTCTCGACCACGTAGGAGCGCGGCCGCTTGGCCGGGCTCAACACCCTAGCAGCACATGGTATATCTTGTACCCACACCTCTTCCCCTGCTTCCAGAGGGCGCAGTGACTGGGCGGCGCGACGCCTGTTGAAGTCCTTGCTTTGACGGCTCTTCACGCTCGGGTCCCTGCTCTTGACGAGCTTTGGCGACGGCCACTTCGGCATTAGCGATGCAGGTAACCCTGGCAGCTTGGTCCGGAGTCGACGACCCATGAGCAGCTCCGAAGGGCTGTAGCCGGTCACTCCGGGTGTGTCCCGGTACACCGGTAATGCCATGTGCGGATCCACTACCTTCAGGAAGAGCTCCTTCAGTGTTCGAACCATGCGCTCTGCTTCGCCATTCGCTTGCGGGTACCTCGGACTGCTCGTACGGTAGGCGAACCCATACAAGGCTGCGAAAGAGGCAAATTCCGTTGACGAAAACTGCGGACCGTTATCAGAGACCACAGTCTCCGGAATGCCAAAGCGGGCAAAAGAACTCTTCATAGCCGCGATGACGGAGCTTGATGTTGTGGTCGCAAGACTGACCACCTCGGGGAAACGGGAATAGTAGTCAACCATGACCACGTAGTTGCGTCCTTGCAGCTCAAAGAGGTCAACCCCGATACGTTGCCAGGGGCGATCGGGTGTAGGAGTCCCGAGAAGCGGCTCGCAGCGCTGAATTCTTGTTTGTGCACAACGCTCACACGTCCCCACCAGTTGCTCCAGCTCGCTGTTCAAGGTTGGCCACCACACTGAGTCGCGAGCCTTTGCCTTGCATCTTCCCACGCCTTGGTGGCCCTCGTGGAGTAATGTTAGCATCTCCTTCTGAAGAGTCTGAGGAACCACGATGCGACAGTCCTTCAGCAACAGGCCCTCGAAGGCTGTGATGTTGCTCGCTCCTTCCAGAAAGCCCTAAGATGAACTGGAACGTTGGGCACCTTCTTTGGCCACCCATCCTTGCAGAATCGGAGTAGGCCGGCACAGACTGCATCCTCTGCTTGGTGCTGGCGAAGGCGATCGAGGCGAGTGGATGCGACTCTGTGTGGTGGCCAACCTTGAACAGCGAGCTGGAGCAACTGGTGGGGTCGTGTGAGCGTTGTGCACAAACAAGAATTCAGCGCTGCGAGCCGCTTCTCGCAGACATCTTCGAAGTGACCCAGGCGTCGACAATAGTGACACTTGACTTGTCTAGCCGGGCACTCGTTACGGGGGTGCGCTTGACGGCCGCAGAATCTGCAGTTCTTGCTGCCTTCTCTCGGCGACGACGCCGAGTCTCGCTTGGGAGACGTCTTGGGGGCCGGTTTCCTTCCTTTCTTCACACGTGCTTCATCCAGCTTGAGCTGCTCCGGTGCGACGGCAGCTGTCTCGTCCCGAAAAACGGTCGCCCGCGCCTTGACGGCGTCTTCGTGGATGCGTGCTTGTAGCCGGGCCTCGGCCATGGTGAGGGTCGGACAGCGGCAGAGCTTGTCAGAGAGTCTCGAGTCGAGAAGTCCTACGACGAAGCGGTCTCTAACGAGCCTGTCCTCGAGCTCTGTGGACGGATAGTTGCACTTGCGGACGAGTGCTCGAAGGGCCGTGTAAAAACTGTCGACGGTTTCCCCTCGTTCCTGGACCCGCCGGTGAAAAAGCACGCTCTCGTACACTTCGTTCGGTGGATGTACGAAGTGCGCCTTGAACTTGTCTGTTACCGCAGCGAAGGACCTCCATTCCTCTGCGGTGAGGCCTAACGTCTCAAGAACACGCCGCGCCTCTTCGGATCCCATAGTGTACAGTAACGTCCGCACCTGAACTTCGTCCGACGCTTGGTAGAGGCCTGACGCAAAGCTGAAGTCTTCGAATTGTAGAAACCATCGCGGCCACTTGTCGGGGTTTGCGAAGTCGAATTTAAGCGGTGGAACCAAGCTCGGGAGTGAGACGACGTGGGCGGTGGCGGCGGCAGCTTCCGTTGTTCTCTCCTGCGACATGACGAGGAACGCAGCGACGATGACGAGAAGACGGAAAGCGTAGCAGCGTGCGACGCAGAGACGACGAGAGGCAGGGCTAGCTGTGAGCATAGCAGCAGCGAGGAGGACTTCAGACCGGGAGGCCGGCCACTTCCGACACCATGTTGTGACCGTGGGCGTCCGAGTGCGACCACATGGTCGCCAGGCAGAAGGAATACAACCACCCCGTGTGACAGCTCGCCAAAAAGTGTCTTTAATCTTAAATCAACAACCGGAAGAATTGTAAGCAGTGAGAGAGTGCAGGCGAGCTGGTAATCAATCGACATCTTGTAAACCCTGAGATGGGGAACGATAAAAAAAAACGGACGAACACAACAAAATCTCAAAAAATTTTGTTGTGTTCGTCCGTTTTTTTTATCGTTCCCCATCTCAGGGTTTACAAGATACCGGAAGAAGCTTCGCTTCCGGTAATCCCGCAGCACAACACATGTGGTGCCATCTATTGCCAGGTGTCCTCACTACACGCATATACCGCGAATGTGCTCGCAGAAGTTCCGTCGGCTGCTGCTCGCATTCTAGTCCACTTCTTACAGATGGTAGATCTATGCAAGTACATTTGATGCCGACAATGTTCGTTATCATCTGCTGCAATGTCTACCCATGTTTGGCCTTCCATTGAATGAAGAAAGTTAAAACTATCAACGAGCGAGGCGCAGATATGAGCATAGCAAGGCCACTCCAAAACGGTGACCTGCGTCAACGTCAACCTAGTCTGCGGCGTGGGTCGGCTGGTGCCGACGCAGCCGGACTCCTGACAGCGCGCTCGGATCATCGAGACGCAGGTGGCGCAGAGTGCCCCACGAGGGCGGCCAGTGCAGTCGTCGGCGAGAACGGCTTCCAGCAAGTCCCACCACGTCGATCTGTGAAGATTAACGTGGCCTCCGACAAAAAAGCGGTAAGTTGCGTGACATGAAGGGTCTCTTCATGTCAGATTACATCCTGAGACAACATGCGACGAACTTTCGGAAATTGTGCTCTTTGCGCTAGGCAGCCAGCGCTTTACTTGCACGAAGCTGTCTTTTAGGTTTAACACCTACGCTTATTTTCACGTCTCGGTAAACAAGGAAGACTTTTTTAAGCTAGTGTGTCCTGATTTGTGGCCGGACGGTTGCCTTTTTCGGCCCTTTTTGGGACGGCTCAGCTTCGATGACAACGGAAGTGCTGGGAACACCGCAATTAGCCAGAGCCCTGACCCGAGTCGCCGTCTAGACTGATGAAGATTAATGCGAGAAGCTTCGTCAACAAACCGGAAGAGCTTTAAAGTGTACTCCTGACTTACGACCCCGATATAATAATAATTACTGAAACTTGGTTGAACACAAAAATACTGAATAGTGAAGTTTTTATAGAAGGGTTTAATGTGTTTCCGCGAGATCGTGGCTCGAGGGGTGGAGGGGTCGCACTCCTCGTCAACGACAATTTCGAGTGTTCCCTGATCGAACAGAACTCTGATTGTGAAATGGACTGGGTGTCCGTCCGTTGGGGTTGTCACTCAATGCTTATAGGGGCACTGTACAGGTGCCTGCAAGCCGGTGTAGAAGTGCTCACAAAATTGTCTGAATTTTTGTCAATCAACCTAATTAATTTTTCAGATGTTATGCTGGCTGGAGATTTCAACTTGCCAGATATTGACTGGGACAACATGAATCCTACAGGAAGCTATGCACACTCAAGCCTATTTGTAGATATTGCTTTTAGCAATAACTCCAGCAAGGTTGTGAGATGCCCCTCGCGCGTGTCTATACTCTGTTTCATACTTAGCGTGCAACGCTGTCAAAGCTACTGGCGCGAGCATGGGGCTTGATCTCGTTGATCATTAGCACGCGTTCTCGCGCAAACAAAACCATAGATGAAGCTAGGCACTCGCGCCAGTAGCTTTTACAGCGTTGCACGCTAAGTATGAAACAGAGTATAGTGTGCGTGATTCATTGCTAGACCTTGTCTTCTTATCGGGGGCCGTTGCCAGAATTATTAATATATCAAATGTAGAGGGCATATCTGACCATGAAATAGTTGTTTCTGATGTATCTTTCCGGCGAATTACGAGCGGTACTAAAGAGTTGAAACGGTTCCGGGATTTCGCTAGGGCGGATGATGTTGGCATCCTCGATATGTTGAAAGAGGCATTTGAAGAATTTTTTGAGATAAGCAATCAGAATGATGTATGTGTTGATATGTTATCGCTTTCTTTTTTTTTTTTAAGAATGTTGTCTTATCGTGTATTGACAGATTTGTTCTAGAACGTTCAAGAAATAAGAAACATATTCCTCTGATTACACGAGAAATTTTACACCTGAAAAGTAGGATACACCGCATTGAAAGGTGCCAACCAATTTTTAAAAAAAGTACACTTCCTTCCCTTCGCTTCACTAATGAACCGAGTATAGCAAGCCAGATTAATCGCTTTTTTCTACTGTATTTCTACCATAGATAATTCTATAATTCCACCATTTACCCATGACCATCGCGAAATTGGTGACTTAGTTGTGTCAGTATTATTGTTGACAGCCTTCTTCGACTGGACGTTAAAAAGTCATGCGGCCCGGACCGGATTCCTAATGCATTCCTTCACAAATATGGTGAATAAAGTGGGAAATTTCTTTATGAAATGTACTTTTGCAGCTTAAAAACTGGGGAGGTGCCAAAAGACTGGAAAGTAGCTAAAGTTGGTGCCAATTAATAAACGTAGAGATAAAAAGTCTGTTTCGAATTACAGACCTCTCTCGCTGCTGAGCAGATGCCGCAAAGTTCTTGAACATTTTCTCTTTAAACTCATTCTAACTTTTTTAGAATCCGCAGAATTTTTGTTAAAAGATCAACATGGGTTTTGACGTGGTTATTCAACAGTTACTCAGCTTCTCCACACTTTCCATGAATTTGCTGCTACAGTGAATAACGATGGCCAAGTAGATTCCAACTTCTTCGATTTTGCGAAAGCCTTCGACAGGGTATCGCATCGGAAACTAGTCTTCAAACTTAGGAAGATACTCGGTTACAATTACCTTTTACGTTCCGTCGATTCCTATCTTACGAACCGTCGACAGTATTTGACTGTTGGGAAAGCGGAGTCCCTTGATTTGGCAGTTCTGTCAGTAGTACCCCAAGGCTCGGAACTCGGTTCATTTTGTGTGTGTGTGTGTGTGTGTGTGTGTGTGTTTATAAATGATCTGCATGTAGATAAGCCCGGAATTCAGTGCCGTGTTTTCGCCAACGACTGTGTTTTGTTTGCCAAAGTGACATGCACTTTAGATCAATTATGTTTATACAGTAGCCTGCAAACTGTGTTTTCCTGGTGTCAAGCATGGCAGATGGATTTGAACGTGAAAAAATGCGTGGAAATGAGAGTAACACAAAAGGGGTCTCCAATTTTGTTTTGCTATTCTATCAACTCAGTACCGTTGGAAAGTGTCACTTCTTATAAATATGTGGGTATTACCATCACATCTACTTTAAGCTGGTCTGTTCACCTAGAGAACATTACAGCAAAAGCGTCTCGTAAAGTGTGGAGTCTTCGAAGGACTATGCGACATTGTACTATCGCGGACAATATGAGCTGAAACAGCGCTCCGGTCTAGGCACGGTACGACCTGCGCCGTCTGTCGCATGGCTCCGCAAACACGACGCACCCTGAGGGCGAGAGTAATTATCACTTGTGCTCACTGCGCCACTGCGCTCTTCCGGCCGTCTGCTAGCGAAAATATTGGCTAACAGAACCACGATCACGATGCCTCTGCGGTGCCGCCCTCTGTTCACGTTTTCAACTATCGTGCATTTCAGTGCATTTCAAGAGAGCGCCGAAGTGGAAAATCCGTTGTCACGCTCGTATCTCCTCGAGGAACGCTGCCTGACGGAGCTGCCTTGGCCCCCAAAAGGAGCCGATCTAAATACCGTCGAAGACATTTGGAGGCGCATCAAGATAGCCATGTCACGGCGTCCCCTTCACCGCGCCACTGCCAACGAATTGTGGAAAGCAGTGAGGAGTGAATCGGGGAGAGGCTTCGGACCGAGCCAGACTTCGTGGCCGCGTTCTATGAGTGCTTACCAGACAGAATGAGAGCCGCGGACCCGGTATTAGGTTCTTTCGTAAGTTTTACTGCACCTCAGGACTCCCTGAACTAGAATTTTACCGATTGCAACAAAGCTTGCTGCTACGATTGCAATACACTTTTTGACGACGTTAACCAGCGGATATTTTTGTCCCGATCTTGATCCCGATCTTCTTGTAAAGTGCAGTTGAACTTCCACGCCGACTATTAATCGTTTGTGTATTGCATTGTCCTCTTCGCACTTTATTTAGATTAGGAATTTCTAAATAAAACACTCGTGTTTTGTCAGCACTTGTTTTGTTTGAAACAAACACGTGGGCCTAGTAACAAAGAAATAATATTTTAGAACCTTCTCATACCAATCCAGGTTACAAAACCTCCGCGGTAACATGTATGGTTACCGTTGTTTCTTTTTTTTTTTTTTTTACACAGCTGTGCACAATAAAAAGAAAACTAAATACCTTGGAGCCGGCCTAAATCGCGTATACGAATTTTGGCCCATATTTTACGATGTCCTACATTGTGCATGCACTTCATAAAAAAAAAAAACTACATTGTTTTTTTAATGTAATTTCAGTAAAACATAAATCGCATCTGCAATTTAAGATGCTTCAACATCTTTTCTTCACCAGTCAGAGTTCTTTCTACGTGATTCTACACGATGGAATGAAGTAAATCAATTGCCAAAAAGGAACAAATGTAATCTCCCGCCCCCCCCCCCCCCCCCCCCTTTCTGCCGCCCTCGATACACGTCCGCTGTCGCACCCGCCGTCTCGCTTTCAGACTACTGGGAGAACGCAGTGGAGCAGCGAGCGCAAGTGATAATGTATCTCGGCCTCACGGTGGGTGCGCCGTGTGTGCGAAACAAGGCGGCAGGCGGCGCAGTTAGGACCGTGCGCCGGCCGGAGCGCTGTTTCAGCTCATATTGTCCTTGATAGTACTCCGGAAACCAAGCTTCCTGCGTCCACTACTTTAATTCGTCCATTATCGGATTGCGCGGACATTTTAAGGTACACGTATTCACAGTCATTGATTAACAAACTTGAGGCAGTACAGAAAAGGCACTGCGATTTATATGTAACGATTACGGCATGCATACATCTGCGTAATCCCTTTATGCGTTATCCGGATTAACCCAGTCATCGACCGGCAGAAAAGTGAAGCGCCTCGATGTTTTGTATATATTAATGCGCGATAAGATTGGAATGAACTTCGAAGGCTATCTGGTGTACAATCTCAATCGAGTCACACGGCAGAAGCATAAAAATCTTCTTCGAGAGTTTCAGTGTAGAAAAGACGTTTTTAACTACTATTTTTTTCCTAGAACTGTCCGAGACTAGAATGGCCTGCCTCACAACATTACAGGCAGTGCCACCTTCGACTCGTTTGTCAGCGCCTTAGATGGAGTTTTGAATCCATTTGACTAATAATTGCCAAGTGTTTCCTCTGTTTATTGGGAAGCGTCTGTTCTATATGCCTTCCACTTTTTCTCAACTATGTTTTTGAAACCATGCATAACTAGAGATATGTTGTTATATATGTCACATATCTACTCACATGGCTTGGCCCGCAAAAGTAGGCCGGCATCATTATTCAAATAAATAAATTAATATGCGTTCTGCTTTTTATCGCCTCTCATTCGCCTATATTGTTATCGCGATACATTCTGGGTTAGCCTACAGAGCCTCTGAAATAAAAACTTCACAAGAAGAGACGTCAAATGAGGACTTGTCTAGGCTTTTTGTTTGTCTTTATTCGGAGAGAGCCAAATTGTCACACCGAAAATAAGCCGATATCGCTGCAATTCTGAGTATACTTGGACGTCTTGTGCTTCCAAAACCTATGAAACTGCAATGGGTCATTTGATGCAAGAAAAAACACTGAACAGGCGGTCGCCGCACAAGGTTTAAAAGTACTTTGAGAAGCAAACACTTCCGTTTTTTTATGGCTCATTTGGAATTTAAACGTTCCTCACCCTGCTGGTGCAGCAGTAATACAAACCTCAGAACTTACCATTTCAAAAAAAAAAAAAATGTTTGGTCGCCTATTCTGTGTGCGATGGTGCCCTGTAGGTACCAGCGCACACACAGAAGTGCACGCACAAATCCAGAAAGATTAAGGTTTTTTTTCCTATATTCCCCTAAACGGCTGCCGTAGATATCTATAAATTTTGTTTGCTCTCCTGTTTTCTCACAAGGCCTTCCCCACAAATAATCAAACACACACTTTCCAAAAGTGCAATCAAACACACACTTTCGAAAAGTGCAACTTCCTAAAACATGCAGTAGTGCACACATGATTCTGTAACTGCACAACACAGACATAAAAAAACATAACTCGTAGGTACCTGGATAGGAAAACAAAGAAGTGGAACACACGCAAAATCCAGAAGAATCAATCTCTCACAACCAAACACATACATCCCACAAGAAACCATGACAACATATCCAAGTAAACCAACTTACAGGAACATGTAGCACAAAAAAATTAATCTGGAACTCCGGGAATCTCCTAATTTGTTGCTATTGTTCAATGGAAGCAGAACTTCATGACACAACCATCACACATAAGAAAACACTGACCCGCTTGTGCTGCATCCTCTGACCTAGAGTGTTGTCTTACTGTCAATTCTCTTGTCAAGCTGAACCTCTATCAAAAAAGGAGGCAATTCAAAAATAGATAAGGCTGCTGCAATTGACCACACGTTGAGCAAGCAGCATAGAAGCTGACGCCAAGACAAACTCGAGTCTCAACACTGCAAGCATTGCACAGCGCTGCTGTTAATTTTGTTGCCTACGTGATCCATTAACTTTTGGGGGAATTTTCTTTCTAAACGAGCCGAATCCATGTAGTAAAAGGCAACAGGTCAACGGGATTGTTTGCTTATCAAATTAGCTTTGAGTCCTGCACCACAGTCTTTGTTAACAGTTTTTCTCACATAAGATGACTGATCTGAGCAAGATAGCTCTTGGAAACAATGCATGTCAGGTGTACGAGTTCCAACAAACATTGACTTAACTTCAATTTCTGCATTGGGTTCATATAGACAAAATAACTCCCCACCTTTTCCCGACCTTTCTCAGGCTAATCCCACGCCAGCACAAATTTTGCTCGAAAGCCCTGCACAAGCTGCCTTGTGCTTGTGGCGCAGGTAAATTTTGAGCCTCAGCCGGGAGTACAGGTCTACGAGCAGCTTGTCTGCCTTCTCCCTGTGCTGGTCACAAGTCGGAAAATCGCCAGCAAACTTGAAGATCAAGAATGTGGCGATTGATTTGACTGGGACTTCACGCGTAGGAGGCGCAGCGTCAGTCTGTACTGAGACCACATGTGCTCTAGCAGACACTGCATCCGCTCCTAACGTTAACGTTGAAGTCCCCCATCATGATCGAAGGTCGGCGCTTGCACCAGGGCACCAACCCTAAAGAATTAAGTATAAACCGTATGCAAACGATTTGGCGAGCGACAAGGCAGGCGGTGGCGACAAGGACCCGCTATCGCTCGGTCAGTTCCACGACGAGGCAAACTAAATGATAGCGACGGGAGCAAGCGAACCGAGAGCCGCTGCGATGTGGCTCCACGCGAAAACTTTTAAATTCTGTGCTTTGTATTTGGCGTGGGACATGTCCCAATGATCCTCTCTCACTCCACCTCATCGATAAGGCGTTCACTGAAGCGATGCTTGTCGTCGAGGTTTATTACCCATCGCAGCCAGCGATCGAACGAAGCTTCACCCCCCAACAATATACGACCTAAACCAGTTACGCAATCGCGCGAGCGAACCGGTACTGACGTAAAACGGAACATTTTGCGCTATTGCCTAAACGCTTCAGCTACCTCCGGGAGAAAAGCGACGTTTTCTGAAAAATCGTGTCGCTCGTCGCTCAACGAGACAGTGAGAAATTTCTGTCGCTCGTCGCTGACCCTAATCACTTGCCACTGTCGCTCGTCTGAACCGGATGTAAGCGATTTAGCGAGGGACGAGACGAGCGACGGCGACAAACGACGAGAGTCAGAGACGAAGATTTCTCAGTGTCGCTTGTCGCGTTGCTCGATCCTGGACATCTCCTGCGACGCGGAGGGCAACAGTGAGAAATCTGCGTCGCTCATCTTGTTGCTCACTAAAGCTTTTTCATGCGATTTAAAGGCATTGTCGCTTGTCCTCTCGCTAGGTTTCTGGAAGGCTGAGCCGCATGTAATCGATTAAGCGAGCGACGGTGGCAGAGACGAGCAACGGAGATTGCTCACTGTTGCTTGTTGCGTCGCTCCGTTTTTGGATTTCTAGAAAATGTCGCTCATCGCCATGGTCGCTTGCTCCCATCGCTTCCATACGGTTTGCCTTGTCGCACGACTGACCGAGCGACGGCCAAGCGGGTCGCCGTCGCGTGTCTCGTCGTTCGTCAAATCGCTTACATGCGGTTTACATTTTATACTCCGTGTCTCCAGTTATGTGCAGTGCAGGCGAAGGCAATGCGTGACGTCACAGGAAATATAACGTCAATACGTGATGCCCTGTGACGTCAATACGAGGTCACGTGATTTTCGGTGAGGTCAATACGTGACGTCACAGGAAAGATGGCAGCGCCCAGGTACCGGCTGGCCTTGGCGGGGCGGGTGCATTGGCCGTAGCATGTCGGATGCGTTGTTCGTTGTCATTGGTCTCACCGAGTTTATTTCAGATGCGGGAGCCGTCATAAATGGCCGGTCGAAAGCGACTTTAATGTTCAGCGTGGTCTGTCACGTAAGTGTAACGTGGAAATACGGAGGAACAGTGAGCATTTTGCTGACTATCGATGGGACTTTTTCCGCGAGCGTGGCCGAAAAGATAATGCACTTGGCTTCTACGCAAAGTGGCCCAGGTTCGATGCCTGGGCACATCAATCTTTGTTAATCTGTTAGAAAGTGTTTTTAGTTTATTCGAGAAGCTTCTCGATTGTTCCCGTTAGTTCTGGGTCAGAAAGTTCCAAGGCCGAACTACGAATGTTCGCGACACTTTCCTTCTCAATAAAACGTGCTCCGCGTGGCTGTGGCTCACTCTTTTCGCTAGTCTTTGAACGTGCCGTTTCGCCGTCATTGACGCTCGCCCTTCACGGCTGTTATTACTCTCGTTTTGGCACAAGTTTGCCTCGTTAAATGTCTCGCTTCCTTCTCAGTCCCCGTCTCGCCAATCCATCGGTGACAATATTGCCACGATTATACTCCTAGGATAAATTTTAACGCTACGTTTTTGTACTCTCGTTCACCATCGGAATCTTCGATGTCTGCAGTGAAGCATGTGCGATATATTTGGATACTCGGTTTAGCAGCGGAAACTGCGTCAGTTGTGCTTGGCAGTGTGTAATCGTGGTGCCATTTTGTTCAAGTGACCGAAGGCTCACTTTAGTCGTGCGGCGCACGGGAAAGCTGCCTTGAAGAAGGTAGTACACGTTCCGTGCTAGATGACGATGTGGTGCACTCTCAGAAAAAAAATGTTATATTCTTCATAATGGAACGGGGCGAATTTTATAAGGATAGAAGAAGGAACTGGATAGGACGAGCGCCGTATGTTCTTACACCCCTTGTCCTATATACGACACCCGTAATGTTCCGTTGGACGTACAGCGTGCTGCCGCCGAACCGACGATACGCCAACCTTCATGAGCGGCTTGATAGCCGAGCGGTACAACTGATTAAAAAAGCTAATACACGTGTTCCTGACTACGAAAAAAGTAATCAGGGTTTTCTTGGTTCTATTGCAAATATCAGCGTGTTTTTTTTCTGTAGACTTTGACACGTATCTTAGCTGTTTAATGAGGTACAGAGCGCGACACTGTTAGCGCGAACAAGCGATCGCCGGTTTTTTCAATTTTTCTGTTTGAAAAAAAGGGATGTCATCCAGGTTATTATTGCTACGGAAAGAGCTTATTTAGTTCTATAATCTAAGGGAAAACATTTCGTGCTCGCTAATACTATTTATAAGTAAAATGCGAAAATGCGCCGATGTCGTGTTCGCGGTAACAGTGTCGCGATGTGTACATATCAGCGTTCTCAAGGCCCTCGTAAAAGTTGGGGCCATCTGTTCGACGTGAGTGCGCTGTTCGTCGAAATGAAGCTTTGGGTTGGCGTATACAGGACAAAGGGTGTGTGAAAATATACGCCTTTTCCTGAGAGTGTGCATCCTCAATTCTTCTGGCATAGACGTGCACTTTCACGGAGCACAGGTGTGCTGCGCCCTGAAGAGCTGCCTTCAAGCTGGTAGTTCCTGTGGCGTGCTAGATGATGCTGTGCTGTTTCCTAAATTGTTCTGGCATAGACGTGTACTTTCACAGAGCGATGGTGTAGCAGTTGATATTGAATCCGCTGGTCTGCGGCACGTTTTGTCAACATAAAGGTTTCATCAACACTTGTTACGTGAATTTCGAGCTGTATGGGCATTTCATCGCGCGTGCATAAGTGGGGTGCGTGTTAGCTACCTAACCCACCCGTTCACGCCACTTTGCGGCGGCAGTCTACAGCGGCTGATCACCAGAAAAGTGGTCCCACATCCATGTTAGTTAAGTTCGTCTACGGCAATATTTAAAATCCCGAAGGAGAAGACTCATTCGCACAAAATGCCACTAAAGCAATACAGCTTCTTTACTGGTCAGGATAGACTCTATTTTGTCAGTTTTGTTATATTGTCACGGACGCTGAGTCCAGTCCATTCTTCTATTAATCTTTACTATTCTGGAAAGTTAAGGCCATGCTCGCCTGTCATCGCGTGTTCTGGTGGAGATGCTGGGTAGCTAACCATTTAGCCCTTCACTCTGTGTGCACCCTGGCGGCTCCTCAGCCTAGTGTCCCGGCAACAAAACACTAGGCAAAACAAAATTCGCACCACGTTTCTTACTCAACCTCAGGGACTAAAGTTTACCCACGCGCTACCAGATGAAAGCAAGCTTCTATTCCTAGATCTTCAGCTGTCCTTTGGAAACAACCATACATAGAAGCCACGGTCCAAAAAGTCATTTCTACCATTTGATCCGGCCCATCCTAAACTAATCAGCAGAGGAATTGTAAAAAGCAGCTTCATAGCAGCCTTGCAAAAATCATGCGAGCTCACATCCAAGCAGAGTTTTGAGTCACAAGTTCAAGAACTACGTGAATCTGGGTATACCAGTTCTTTAATGTTCGATGTAGCAGAGAGCAGGACCACTCGATGAAAAAAAAAAGAGATAGGACACGACGTCCGGCAGTGATACCCTCCCAACACAAAGTTTCACACAACTTGAAACGAATAGCGGCTAAATATGATATACAGGTGTAACATCAGCTCCTGATAAACTTAAGAAACTGTGTCCAAAAATCAACTCCC
The DNA here is from genome assembly GCF_016920785.2 of Ixodes scapularis. NCBI lineage: Eukaryota > Metazoa > Arthropoda > Arachnida > Ixodida > Ixodidae > Ixodes > Ixodes scapularis. The sequence goes on from NW_024610012.1 coordinate 68,632, forward strand.
AGAACGAAAGACAAGACCAATGCTCAGTCCAGCACGCACATAAATATATCAACTGCAGCTTCAATATCGCATACGAAATTCCGTGCAGATATGGGAGAGTGTACCCCGGTCAATCTGGGTGCTGTGTAAATGTACGACTACGAGAGCATGATCTTTCCCTGCATGCGTCACCTCAGGACACTTGGCCAAACATTTCAGGTAGATGCACTCATCTATTCAATCAAACGAAAGTGCTCAATCGCACTAGGAGCAAGAGAGCCCGAGACATTTTCAAGGCAAAAACTAGAAGAGAAAAAGGAGACACGTGCGTTAGCACACCATCAATTTCATTGTCCGAGAAAGAGATAGGGTACCTCATCCTTTTTTCTTAATCTGGCTGCTTTTCGTGTTATATTTTCATTTCTCTATCCATCTCTTTTTTCAATTTAATCTTGTTAATATTTTACCAAATAATTTTTAAGCATTTTTCTTGCGAATGCAATTGGCATTTTAATTTAGCAATCCTCCTCTCATTCCCGTCCTTTAATCGTTTTGTCGGAGCCCACGTTAATCTTCACACGTCGACGTGATGAGACTTCCTGAAAGCCGTTCTCACCGACAACTCCACGGGCCGCCCTCGTGGAGCATTCTGCGCCAGCCGCGTCTCGATGATCCGAGCGCGCTGTCAGGAGTCCGGCTGCGTCGGCACCAGCCGACCTACGCCGCACACTAGGTTGACGTTGACGCAGGTCACCGTTTTGGAGTGGCCTTGCTATGCTTGTATCTGCGCCTCGCTCGTTGATTGGTTTGAATTTCTTCGTTCAATAGAAGGTCAAACATGGGTAGGCATTGCAGCAGATGATAACGAACATAGTCGGCATCAAATGTACTTGGATAGGTCTACCATTTGTAAGAAGTGTACCAGAATGCGAGCGGCAGCCGACGGAACTTTTGCGAGCACATTTGCGTTATATGCGGACTAAATCATAATTTTAAACAGGAAATCAAACCCATACTTGACTGAACGCGTGACGTTACGTGTCTTGTAGTGGTCACGCTCTATTTCACAAGTGAGAATGCTCACGAACTGCGTAGAGAGCTCACAAACCGCTGCATAAGCCCTGTTCCACATAGACTCGACGGGTGAAGAAGGCGGTATTATGGTGGCTCCGCTAGCAGACGTCACAGTTGTCTCTACTCTGGGAAGGCGCCAGCGAGTGACATTGAGGCACTCTAAATGACACTGCTACACGGCACCATCTATGCGGTGAGCCTGAAACTGCATTAAGCTAGTTTTGCGGTATTTGCGGGGCCAAATATGCCACTACCCATAAAAAAAATAAACGTTTATAACGGAAAGAAAATTTTGAAGCCAAAGAAAAAAATATGGAAGACGGCAAGAGGTTTCAACGGTTTCAAGGCACAAGGTCCCCAGATGTCGCAAATGTGGCAACGAGCTTTAAGCTTAGCGAGGACACACAAAAGGACAAGAGCGCTTCCCACTTTCCGTCTTTATTTTTTTAGACGCTTTCCCTTTTTTCTCCTTTCTCTCTGCCTTTCATGCATCTCTTGGTGAGACATGTAAGGGGAGAGGGTGTAAGAACCTGTTTTTCGCTCAAGTCCAGACACATTCTGGGAACAGCTGTTGAAACTAAAATGGATGTCCAGTACTCTTGGCCTTTGTTTTCATCAGAGCCCCAGCAAAAACACAACAAAAACAACTACTCCAACAACAGCAAGACGACAACAACAGCATTATTTGTTTGTTGTAATGAAACCAGGGGCATTCTTTTCAGACCTGCTTCGATTTTTTTTTAGGGCCCACACCCACGCCGGAACGAGGTCCTTCAAGCTTAGCGCACAACACCGCCTTCGCCAGAGCCTTGGACATGAGGTTCCAGGCATAAAGGGAACGAGTTGCCGCAAGACACCCATGTGCTGGCGAAAGAGGCGCGAGTTTTGCTGCCAAAGAGGATCCCAAAGGTAGAGGAGGAACCGACTACAATAGATGCATAGGGATTCCATCTGGCAATCCAGTGAGAAAGAAAAATACGTGTGAAACTAAGAAACTTACAAAACAACATAAATATTAAAAAAGTGTGCTGAAATTTTTGACGGTGCCGTTCACGGATTTTTTTTCCAATACATTCGTTCGAATTAGAATGAGACACCTTGCAGTGGCGCGGGCGAGCGTTCAAATCAAAGTGCCATGGTCTTTAAAAAAAACCTGTGCTTCCTAGTATTTGTTATTTCACGTATTCGGGTCTCATTTTCCGTCATGCCTTTTCATTAGACCTTCCCTGCCTGTTTCTGAATTGCTGTGTACACATAGAAAATATTGAAAGACTCTGCCTGAAATTTCTAAGACCCCATTTGTTTGTTCGGAGAACATTCATAAATCAAAAAGCCGCTGTCAGAAACAAAAATGTAAAAAAAAAAAAAATCAATTAGGCATTCTTATATTCAAAGGGGAGAAAGTTTGCCCTCTTCGTTCGCGGCAGTGTTTACTTTCAGCGCGTTAGATGACTGCCCCCAAACATCCAAAAACTAAACACACATGTGAAAGAAGAGCAAGGCTTTCACTTGGATTACGCGTCTCCGTCGTGCTCCTTGGTGAAGTTTTCGGCTAACCAGACGCATGTTGAAGATGTTTACATCTCTCGTCTTCATCTTGTTCGTTCACCCTAGGACTGTTGCAGCAATGGGCTCCAGACAAGACGGTGTGCATGTCGCCCTTCCGAATGACACATACGTAGACATTCTCTGCGCAAGTGGAAGCATAGAAAACTTCCTCTTCTGGCGCAGAATCGGAACCGTCCTCAGAGCAAGCTACTGGTGCCGCTCCTGGTCAGTTTACCTGAAGCACCTCCGTGACATCACTGCGGACAACAACAAGCGGGTGGCCGTTATTCCTGAGTCCTTATGGAAGGGTAATCTTTCGCGCTTACTCTCTCCCGACGACCTTTTCTCCTGTTGGTTTATTCTTTCTGAGAAAATGCACGTACCTTACGTTCGGGATCGTGAAAGCCCAAGCCAATCAATTTATTATTTACGCACGAATGTGAACAGCCTCAGCATTTTACAGCGCTTAGTGTGGAACTGCACCGGCAGCAGCTACATCAACCTGAATGCAGGTTCAGGCGCACAGGAGCCGAGCTTTTCCGCTGCACAAACCTGGCAGCGGCTCCGGAACCAAAGCTTCGTGCTTGGTTCTCTGGATCCTGATTACGCCATCCCGGAAAAGAACATTGTCGTAAAATGTTTGGAGTTGCTTGGTGTCAATTACAGAACAATCATTGTGAACAGCGAGCACTGGATAACACACATCAGAGAGCGCAGAATAGACATTATGGTCCAAAATGCTGTTTGCGACGTACACCGCTGGCGGTTGATCCACTTTCCCGGCTTCTTGCGCTGCGGAAAGGCCGTATTCTGCACGGTCCGTAAGCCTTCACGCCGGGCAGATGAGTTGCTGCGAGAAGCACCGTCTACCTTCTTCGCCCTTTTGTTCCTCTCAATAGTCGCCTGTGCACTAGGCTTCTGTCTGATCAATTACTGCTCGGGAAGGCAGCCGCTCAAGGGAATTCAAGAAGTGGCGTTGGTTTTCGTCTCAACGGCAATGCCCTTCTCATATCCCATACCCCAGCGGTTCGAACGCGTTCTGGCTGGACGCATCATGTTCTTCTGCTGGATGGTCGGCGGATTCTCGCTCGCCACATACTTGCAGAGCCTGTTGACTTCTAGCCTGAGTACCCGATATGGCTGGGACGCCGACGACACCATAGACAAGCTCTACCCCAAGCTCGCCTCTGGGAAAGTGCTGCCCTGTGTGATAAGAGGCAAATTCTTGTACCATCAACTGCAATCAGACAACAAGCAGGGCATCATCGGCGCCATGGCGGCCGCCCAGCAACGATCGCCCAACAAGAATTCTACTCTAAGCGACACCATAGACGGCTGCAGAGATAAGGTTCTCAGAGGAAGCCACGTGTTTCTCTCGGAAGATTTCGAGGAATGCAGCCTGGCGAAGCTTGGCAACATGGTGATTGCTGGGAAAGAAACTATCTACACGCTCTACATGAGCACCCCCGTGCGAAAGCACTTCCCGCTGCGAGCCATTTACGGCCGTCTGGTGACGAGAATATTCGAGACTAATTTGCAATCCGAAGAGATGAAGGTATGGAACTGGAACTGTCCCCGCTTTGGGGACGTAGATGTCTCCCCGGTACCATATGACTTCACACAGTTCCTTCGGTTTTACTACATATGTTGCGGTGCGGCTGCAGTTGTATTAGCGCTAGAGGTATTAATTTTTCGTATACGCCAACGCTAGAGGTATCAATTTTTCGTATACGCCAACGGATTTCTTACTAAAAAAACCGGAGTCTGCCCACACCAGGCGTGGGCACTGCACGTGCGGAGGATCTAGAGTCGCGAGAGGTGAAGCGCCCGCGGATGCGCAGCGGGTTGATGTCAGAGCCGGGCGTTGGTCGATATTCCGTAGAACTGAAATGCTGTTGCTCGTTGGCAGATGAACTCTAGGGTGCGCCGTGAGGCCAGCACAAACATCGTGCGCATTGTGTCGGGGCTGACTGAGTACTTGAAATCAATAACATTTTGTTGTAGGTTTGTAATGCTTGAATTGCTTTTCGTAGTGGTAACGCGCTTGAAGGGTGAGAGAACGACTTTTTTGCACCCAATTTCTTGAAATGGATTACTTTTTCCATTAGGGCTCGGTTGTTGATCCGATCGCAATTTCTTCCCCACGAAAAACACCAATGTCCAGTATGGCTTTGGAGTGCCTCAACTGAGTCTGCACAGCCCAGCACTGCTCACGCACGTCGCTTTGGAAAGCGAGCTGAGCAAGTGTCGTGCGTACGAACACTCAAAATGGCACCGGCCAGAAGCCTTGTATTCGAATGGATTGTGAAAGAGTATGTGACACAGAACTTGAGAGATAATAGAGAGTTTAAGAATAGGGGGCCACAAAGAAATAGGGGCTCACCACTGCGCATGGGCAGAACCCAAACTCCGTTTGGGGTTTTGGTTTGGCGGTCGCCTCCGAAGCAAAATTTAAGTAAAAGCGTGGGGCCCCTAATTGCTTGAGGCCGGGTGAGTCGGCAACATGGCGGCGCCCTTTCCGCTCCCTTCGGAGCAAATTCGTCATGGTCGCAGCAATATTAGCCGATTTCATTGCCATTAACCAAAGAACGAGGGAGATTACGGAGGCTTTTGTCATCTCACAGTACGAGGAGAATATGTGTGTTAGTTCGCCGTCCATCGCCTTGTTTCCCAGAGAGATTGCTTACATTTTTTCTTAGGAAGCAAGACTCTAATCACATTGGTAAGATTGGCTGTGTTTTCTGTTTTGGGTGTTCGAGGGTTTCGTGTTTATTCTAATTAAAATTCAGTTGTTAGTGAGCACTTGTCGTGTACATTCCTCTCACTCGCCCTTCGTCTAATTTTTGGTTCTAATTGTACGAAAATAGGGCGCCGTTACAACGGGGAAGAAAGAATCGTAACGGTCACGAGTAATTTTATTACTTCCACACGTAATCAGATCCTTTTTGTGATTGCTTCTTAAGGTATTCAAATGATTACAAAATGAATCTAAAAAGAAATCAGTCACAATTATTTTGAATAATTGCTATGAGTGTACCGGAGAAGTCTGGGTAATTGTCACTGTAATTAATTACAATTTAGCTTCAAGTAATTGTAAATGCAATTCGTTACTTTTTCAGTAATGTGTGCAAGTGTGGAACTTCGCGTACAGGCGTTGCAGCATGATGGAGTTTATAGAGATGGTGATAGTATAATTTAGGTCAAAGAGTTCGGGAACATATTACCCAAGTCACTGACATCTTGAAAGACGAAGGACGTTGCTTCTTATGTTCACACTCCTTGCTTCGCGATCAGTCATCCGGCGTTCTTATGAGCATATGACGTCATCTCACAGTATGTGGAGCAATTGCAATATGCGTCGCGGAAATCGCTGCACCGCGCATTTTTTGAGCTGCCAATGCGTTACTATACAATAAAAAAAATGCTTAGAATAACCACATTTTGTTTCCGCGAGCGCTCATTCGCTGCCCGCGTTGTTTTCAACTGGTAGCCGTAGAGCATCTATGCGCGCTTTGATTTTAATCGTCAGAGTCAAAAGCTGAAAAAAAGGCTCGAGAGACAGTTCAAAACTTAGCAGCACGCATGTGTTGAGAAATTATAGTAGATAAATCACCATGAGAAGTGAAAAGCAATCCTTAGGTTGGGAGTCTTTTCGAATAAGAAAAAAAAAATATGGTCACAATTATTTCACAATACCGAATACCACGCCAAGGTCACAATTTCTTCCCCGATTATATGTCAAACGTGTCAATAACGAATAGAAGGTACGAAGATAGAAATACAAGACAAACCGGAGCAAATAATCGCTTTCTCGGCTAACGCTATTAACGAATGAAACCATGTTTTGAGAGGCTATAAAAAATAGTAACCTCGTTTCACCCTGCATTGTGCTGGTGCATCTTCCATTTATTTTCAGTATATCCGTTGTTTGTGCTATCTTGGGCGTATGCACCTGCGCTCTCTAAGATGTTCATTTTGTTCTCTTCATATTTACGTATCCCCGCCACTGTAATGCCGTCGATAAACCTTTTTTCAGGTCACACACAGACTATAGGTTCGCTTTATTTGGTCGGCTCATCAAGCATACCTCATTAACAAACTCTAATCTGTTCAAAATGAAGCATCTCGTTTTATATCGCACAACTACTCACGGACATCAAGTATAACTGCATTAAAATCAAATCTGGAGCTTCGTCCACTGACTGAAAGAACTAAATTTGTTCGACTGGTCATGTTTCTCAAAATCTATAATTTCTCTTCTTTGCGTGAGAATTACGGTGACCGGCCGTCTCACATCGATTTACGTCATGACTATGCACAACCTGAAAGTAAACTCTTTATTCGCGAAAACTAGTAAATTTCAAAATTACTCGTTTTCACAGTTACCACTGACGTCAACTATCTTCTACAAATAATTGTACTCGAAACTAATCAGGCTAAATTCTGTGATATTTCCAGTGCACACCTTACAAGTGTTTTAATGAGTCAAAATGCGTATTCAATATCACTCTCTTTTTTTGTTCCTTGTCTTTTTAGATGGTCTGTATAAGATGCCTCTAGTTGTTCTTTAGGGACTTTTAGCAAACTGTTACCGTGTTCCGCGTTGCGTTGGACGCGCTCTTAAAAGCACGCTTCAAAGGTTCCGGTAGTGCGTTACGCAGAACGCGGTAAAGGTTTGCTAGAAGTCTTTAATAATAGAACTGTTATTCGCCAACCTTCTCTGTTAATTTTTTTGTATTTGATCTCAACTCATGTAATGCACCTCATTGAAGTGCCTTTGAGGATTATTCAACTGAATTGAACAAAATCACTCTTTTGAAGCTAATGCACAACTCGTCTGACAATGGGCGGCAGTTTCACCCGTGCCGCGTTCCTATAGCATGCCGATAACCGCGCATCTGCGCTGGGTTCTTGAAATCTGAAGCACCTTGATTACAAAAGCGCAAACGACAAGGACAGAACAAAGAATGAACACGACAAGCGCTTACTGACAACTGATTGTTTAATGCATGATGCGATGTATCTTTCTGGCGAAATACGAGCGGTACTAAAGAGTTGAAACGGTTCCGAGATTTCACTACACTCTAAAAAAAAAAAAAGGTAGTCATAGGTGACTACCTTTGGGGTGGTAAAACGTTGTCCCAAATATAACGACCCCTAGGGTAAAAATGACGAATCCACACGTAGTGAAAAAGCAGGTAGTGAAATTTGACTACCCCCAAAAGCAACATGGCGGACGATTAGCGAGGCTCGGATTCTCGGTAAGGCCTAGCGAACAGCACGGCTTTTCGACCGAGTTAGAGAATAGGGCTCATACGCCTATTCGACGTCTTCCAGGCGCCACCAGACACTCTAATATCCGTCCTTAGACACCGGTACCGTACCTATTAGCGGGGAGGACAGCGGCGTGTTTGGCGGAATCGTCGCGATTGCATCCGACGGCATCTCGCTAGATGGACTGTATTTTTACCGCCGGCGCAGAAAGCTCAAAAAAGAAATCGTAACGCGAGGAATGGGTTTGCTGACTTTATTGAAGACAACGTATGCTTGTCGTTTGCGGCGATGAATCGCTGGGCACCTTCGTCGACACGACGGGAGGCGTTCAACTCGCACCAACGCCCCGCTTTCTTTCTTTTTTTTTCCCCCTATCTCTTCTTGTTTGGGCCTACCTCAACCGACGTGGTTATCCATTGCTGCCTGCACTTCGCAGCTCTTCGACACAGAACAATAATTTAGGTGGCCGAGTGAAACAATTATTACGATTGTTTTCAATCTGAGAGGCACGCAGGGAGCCCAGTGGACCGCAGAGCTTGGACGGCTGGACCGTAGCCACCTGTTTGTAGTCAATAGCTACAGGACTTCACAACACTTAGCTTATTGAATCAGGCGGCAGCTTGCGCCACTAGGAGGTGTAGTAGTAACCGCTAGAGGCACTAAAAAAATGCTCATTCACTAACTCTCCTGAGGCTCTTGAACTACGTACGTACTGCACCTATGACAACTCATGCGCCAACACACACCAACCACGATACGGGCACATACATATGAACAGTACAACAAGGCACAAGCAACTGCAACACCGCCACGACTCTCTACTCTGACCACCCTACCGTCTACCGACCTGATTCGTATATATGCCCTAACCTTTTCTGACAAGGATTAGGCAGGTGACTGCCGCTGTTTAGTTGATGAATACAAAAAGTATCTCCAAGTATTATTAGTATACAGTTGTTCTGAGTATTTAGATTGGCCGGCTAGACACCTCTCTTAATCTAACGGTTTGAAAGGCAACATGATGTGAAAGTAATCCGCTAAAGTAACACCACATGGCATGCTCCCGATCAGTTTCGTTTTCAGATTCACGCAGTGATAAGCTTACTAATGCCATGTTGCCCCATGCTCGTTCCGCGCGTGTAATAGCAGCAAAGGTTACAATAATATCTGCATTCCTAGTCAGTAATCGTCTAAAGGTAACATAATTCTTAGTCTTGTGTTGTTAAATACCCCACAAAGCCCAGCGTATCATATTTGCTACGTGGAGTTTGATAACTCAAAAAGTGACAATAAATTGCGTGAAGCTGAGACCATAGCGTTATTATTGTAATAACTCTATGGCTTAGACCAAAGCCTGCTTTATCGGTTTTGATACGCTGACAGAGTTTTCCGATTTGGGTAGTTCAGCAAGGCCCCGCCAGGCTGCCGCTGGCAGCTAGAGCAAGATGGCCGCACGCAGCAGCTCGCTCGAAGGCATACCGTCGGCGTCATTTTACTCGAAAAACAGTAAGCCATCCTATATTCGGCACTTTTTTCTTTTTTTGCTCAGAAAGTGTTGCGCAACCACATTATTCCGTTCGCTGTTGTTTTTGAGTCTCGTCCGCCTAGTAACATTGCTTCAAATTTCTGCGTATCATTTTCGATACAGTGGTTCGTAATTGATGGCACAATTTTTGTACTGATTCTGATACGTTTTCTTGGTAAAGCTTTGAATGGTACACGTTTTAACCGTTTTTTTATTGATTTTTTCCTTCTAATTTTATGTTCCTAAGTTAGGAACATATTGAACAACATCGTCGCCGGTGAAGATGTCAGCGATTTTAGTGATCTGTCGGAAAGTGACGAAAATTAGTCCCCCCGCCGCGGCTGAGCCCTCTGAGACAAGTGATGATGAAGAAACCGTAGAAAATTCCTTCGGATCATCTGTAGCTTCGTCTTCTCGTCCATACAACAAATGGCGAAAGGAATTGCTCCAAACAGTCATGCTGAATTTTCCAAAGTATTCTTTGAGCCGGATGCCATAGATTCACCATTGTTCCTTTTCCGCCAGTTTCAAAGTACTGATATGCTTACTATGCTAGTGGAGCAAACAAATGTGTCCAGTACGCAGAAATACGGCAGCTCCGTGACACAACTCTGCAAGAGCTGGAGCAGTATATTAGAATATACCTGAAAATGGGGCTTACAAAATGCCGAACGTCATATGCTACTGCGAGAATGGGACAAGGTATTCTCCTATCGCTGACAAGAGGTCGAGAAATCGTTTCTTGAAGCTGATTCAATGCATGCATGTTGTAAACAACATGGAAACCACCAAAGAAGCGAAGGAGGACAAGTTGTGGAAGATTCGTCCTTGGATTTCATTGTTCCAGCACCACCTCTAGAGCATTGAACAAGAAGAGTTCAATGCGGTGGATGTGATAATGGTGTTATTTACAGGAAGGAGCTCGCTAAAACAGTACATCCCAAACAAACCGACGCCGTGGGGTTTCACTCTTTGGGGACGGGCAGGCACAACCGGTGTCCTTTACCAGTTCGAGGTATACCAAGGCCACTCCAAAGAAAACTACATTTTTGGACTTGGGGTGATACTGTCCTGAGCATCTGCTCTGAAATACGTTCGAATGAAGACTTCAAGGTTGCAGCTGACAATTTTTTTAGCTCTTTGAACCTTGTTGAAGGACTAACGAGAGGAATACAGTACGTTGGAACTCTGAGGCAAAATCGGCTGAGAGACTCCAAACTCCAGGATGAGAAGACTCTGAGAAAAGTTGGCCAAGGCTCACATGATTACAGACTTGAAAATGACAAAGGAATTGTGGTAGTTCGCTGGTTTGACAGGAAAGCTGTCACCCTAGTGTCAAACTTCGTCTCTGTTGAGTCAATTCAGCAAGTCAAACGGTATGACCGGAAGGCCAAACTCCACATTGACATCACACGCCTGGCAATTGTTGGTATGTAAAACAGTTTTAAGGGGGGGGGGGGGGATCGACCAGCATAATTATCAGGTGTCGCTGTACAAATACACCATTCGGTCGAGGCGCTGGTACACGTACCTCATATATCATGCTATCTTCATCTGTGTTGTGAATGCCTGGAATATTCACAGGCGCCAAAGCCATCAGCTGAAGGAGCGGCCACTCAAGCTGAGAACCTTCATTGCCAGTTTATCAGAAAGCGCAATCTCTACTGGAAATGCGCCAAGAGGACGGCCGGTCAGTCTGCCTTCGCCTTCGATGAAGAAGAGGAAGTTCACGCCAAGTCATCCCCAAGATGACGTTCGAAAAGACGGGGTTGGGCATCTTCCAACTATGGCGAGCAACCGACTTCGATGCAGGAACTGTGTGCCCAGCGTGAACACATTTAGCACGGTTGCGTGCGCGAAATGCAATGTAACTCCGAGTCTGAGCAAGCGACATAGCGGTTTCTTTGAATACCACAAGCCACGAGACTGCAGCTGGCAAGGACGTAGCAGAAAAGCCCAGTGTATCATATTTGATACGTTCAATAATTTTTTACTGGTTTGAAATTTCATTCTTTTTGTATGAATGTACTTACCTTAGCCATAAATAAAGGCACACAAGTTTCTACAATTTTAATTGGCCTAGAAATATGTTTGGGCTTATTTCTCAAGCACTTAAATTTAGTGCTTGAGAATAGGTGACAATTGTAGCGGGCAAACGCTGGCGGCACGCTTTCCCGTGTTGATCGTGTGACCGATGAGTCGCTCTACTCGCTCCACTTTAGAATCCCCTAAATTATACTCGTGTGAAAAAAAAAGGATTGGGGTACCCGTAAAAGAAACAAAAACAACTAGCATAGCCAAGGTTTCTTCTTTTTTTTGTGTGCTGCTTTTGGGGAACATGTACACCGATATCAAATTATTTTAAATCTTTCAGTTTTCTGTTGACAACAAAAGGTTGGCACTTTTCAAGTACGGGGACACTTGATATAAACAGTGTATTAAGGTCAAAACATTAGGACATTACAACCAAAACTATACTGTGTATATATATATAAAGTTGCGATAATGAAGACAAAGTGCTCAGGTGGCAATTGTTTGTATTCTTTTATTTTCCAAACCTGATTCTACAATTTTATGTTGAAAATATTTTCCTCTAAAAATAAATAAAACTCATAAAACAACCTTGTAGGTACTTTTGACATATTGTGGAAATGGAAATCTGAAAAGGAGTCTTTTTCTAGCACCGGACTATCGAACTATAATAATTATAGTAATGATACTTTCAAAAGCCAGAAACAACCCTTTGAATATGAAACAAACCAGAAAACTTACATGGAAACAGGGAACGTTTAACCAAAAAACAATGTTATGTATGCATTACAAACATATTAAGTCATCAAAATATGCAACATCACAGTCACTTCATCATTCTAAAAAAAAATACCTGAAAATATGTATAACACAAAAATGGATATGGTTTACACCAAGCAAGATACTGGGCCATAAAACCAAAGTTTCAACAATAAAAGAAAGTATGAGTGGGTACCCAAAAATAACCGGAATGAATTTCAGGAGGCCGGGCATTCGTAGTACCAGCATCCACCTCTTGCAGCACCCTTCCCAAGTTAGTTTGCCGACCGGCGTCGTCTGCTAAGGATCTAGCGGCATGTTGTGAATTTTTTCCGCAAGCGCTTCAAAATCATTCCTTGTTTTTTGCAATGTCTGACTTGAAGGACCTTCCACATCCATAAAATGATTTCCTTTCAAGACTTTTCATATGGGTGAACAGAAAAAAGTCACACGGGGCGAGGTCCTGAGAATATGGGAGGTTGAGAAGCGGTGTCATGCCACGACAGTGTCTGCTGAGGCATTGTTGTGATGGAACTATCATTCCCCCTTTCCCTCATATCGGGGCGTTTCTGCCTTACTGAGTTTCGCAAGTGTCGCAAAATTCCCCGGTAAAACACCTGGTTAACAGATTCACCAAGAGGAACAAACTCTGAGGGATCAATGCCCAAATATTTTTCTGTTCTTCAGTTGAGGAGGTTAAAGGTCGCCCAGAACGAGGTTGCTCATCGATCAAAAAATCACCAGTCTTAAAGCGAGAAAACCACTTGCAATTTTTTATTAGCATCTTCCTTGTAAGCTCTCTGAAGCATTACAAGAGTTTCGGGCACAGTTTTACCTAAAGCAATAATTCACAGCCCCATGTTGTTCTTTCATATCAGACATTGAAAAAAAAAAAAGATTTTGAAGTGCTTGGAAAAAATATTTGCAGCAGACAATGCCAGTCGGCAAACTCGCTCGGAAGAGGTGCTGCAAAGCGCTGCTAGCGGCGGAAGCTGGTACTCCAAACAGCCCGCCTTTCAGAAATTCATTCCGGTTACTTTTGCATCCAACCTGGAACGAATCACTGCACCAAAAGCTTTCGAAATATGCCATGTTTAAAAAAAAAGTTGGCAACCAGTCAAAGAGGCTCAATAGACCTTATGAAAAATTGTTTGGTGATCTGACAACACTGAGAGCGTCGCCATTTTAATGTTGGCAAGCGTCGTCGGTACCAAAGCGCGGTGGAGGCATCAGAGAGAGCCGTACAGGCAGTGTACGATAGCGCAGCAGCTGTTTTCCGCCTTCTGACCATGAAATGTGGACAAACAGTTTAAGCAACCTACCGCAACTGACTGATGAAGCTCTAGGAGGCCTGTGCACGCTGGCAACAACCTCGTCAAAGCAGCGGAGCAAGTCCTTTGCCTTTGCTGTACAAGCTTACACACTGCGGGTTGTCGCCAGCGTGTGCACAGGCCTCCGAAAGTTTCATCAGACAGTTGCGGTAGGTTGTTTAAACTGTTCGTCCCCGTTCTATGGTCAGAAGGCGGAAAACACAGCTGCCGCGCCATCACACACTGCCCTCCACCGTGCTTCAGTACCGACAACGCTTGCTAACATTAAAACAGTGACGCTCTCAGTGTTGTCAGACTACCAAGCAATTTCGCATAAGCTTAATTGAGATGAGGCAATTTTCTCTGTAACATCAAGCAACATCAGCCACAGTGTGTGCCCAAATAATGGCAGACTTCGATAATTGGTGCTGCAGCTACCATACTCCATTCACCTCTAAGCTGAGACTGTGGTGGAAGCTACGTCCTCGTTAGATTAGTCATACGCCTCTCTTTTGCCACATCATCACGCTCCCGGCCATACCCACGCGCAAAGAGTTGGGTCAGGTGATAAAAGCAGTGATGTGATTGGTCATAGCCATTTTGGAGCAGCTGTTTGAGCAGCCAAAAGTTCATTTTGGAGAAGCTCTTGGAGCACAACCGCACACTTCATTTTCATTTATATCACTTCAAATGTGAGGAGAGATGGCAAATATTAGGAGAACAAACACCAGCTGTTTAGTTGCTTGTGGAAGCACCAGACACGGCAACAAGACGACGACTGATGAAGAACAGCGCAAACGGCTGTGGATCATTATTTTAGGTACGAAATCCCACTGAAAAATTGTTAAAATACAATCATTTTGAGCACCTTGATTTATGTGTCCTTCAAGTTCTAAGGAAGGTTGTAACAAAACTGCAACTCTCAATTCAGACAAAAAAAACATAAAAAATAAACCTACAAAAGTCCATATGTACCTTCTTGCACCCCGTCTCGCTCTGGAGGAGTACCTTTCCCCTTATTACGCGGGTGTGCTGCGGCGAAGCAAGACACGCAACATAGCGACGCTTAATTTGCAATTGTTGCTTCACTGCATTACACCATGCGGTGAGAAGCGCACTCAACAAAGCTAACTAACCCACCAGAACAGACCACGAACACGAGACTTGTTGTGAAACTTCTAAGCACTGTCAGTGCTTGGTGCGAAATCAAGTCGAATAGTATGTTATTTGAGACGATTATCGAAAGTCCTGAAAACCCGCGCGAGCCTACAGCAACGATTCGCCCCGGCAGCGAGGCCTGCAGCTGTTATATTTTCAGTATTATTTAATTGAACTTAAGTTCTGGTGCAATGTTGGTGCAAATTCCTCACATTTTGATCAAATGTAGCAAGTGTAGCAGAATAAGCACTTAGGCATAGTTTGGCGGAATTGGCGCAGCAATCACATCGCTGGGTGATAAGAGGGAGGCGGCTGATTGGTCCGGCAGGGTGAACATAGTATAGCTGGTGCACACTATTGAAAAGGGTCTATTCAAGGGTAGCTGACAAGCTGTTGGTGGCTGCAATACAAATAGCAGAAGCGCATACTGCAATGTTCACTCGTCTCCTATGATTTTGATATAGCCTTTGTTCTTCTCATGGGCAACACTGGAACCC
This sequence comes from Ixodes scapularis, assembly GCF_016920785.2. Taxonomy (NCBI): domain Eukaryota; kingdom Metazoa; phylum Arthropoda; class Arachnida; order Ixodida; family Ixodidae; genus Ixodes; species Ixodes scapularis. The sequence continues at coordinate 83,787 of NW_024610012.1, forward strand.
ACCGCTGCCGGCATGTCGTGGTCGAGACAGGTTAACGACGACAACTGATTCATTGTATACAATACGTGGTCTTGTGGGTTGTCGGGCTGGTGGCATCTATTACATGGTGGGCCTTCTCTGCTAACCCTCTTTCGCATCTTTTTGCTGGTGCTTGCCACATGAGGTGCTGTGCTCGGCGGTGGGCACTGGTGTTTCCCACAACAGTTCTAAATCACTATAAAAAATCAAAACAAAAAAACAGGGTGACAAACCTGTAACAATGTAGCAAACAGACTTGTTTTAGGCTGGCTTCACACGAAAAATCTTTTTCAGCATTTTGACGTTGCAAGGCGAACAGAATTCTTGAAGTTTCACGATCTAAACCAACAGGCACGCCCCCCAAAGGATTGAGGATCCATTCCACCGCCTGGCCATGGTCTGACGAGCAGCTGAAATCTCGTTACATCTTGAAGTAGCAATAGCTGCAATTCCAGTCTCCTGATTTCACGAGCAGCAACCGCTGAAATAGCAACGTGCTATTTCTGGTATGATCACTATCCAAAAATACAATTAGTTCATGCTGTATAGACCCAAACTTTCGGAGTGATCATTTGCAACTATGCCTATGTCTTTTGCTGATGCACCTAGAACCATAAATTACAAAACTAGAAAAAAATGAAGCAATCAAATTTTGTTGTCAATTAACCTTCTGACCCTGCAGTGATAAAGAAATTAAACTACAAGCATATACAGGTTCGTTAAAAAAACATGTTTAATATCTATCTTGAGTGAATTGCTATATTTTTATTGTGAATGTCCCATTCTTGCAAGCACACCTAATGCAGTCATTCAAATGTGACAGAGACATCTTGGGACATTTGGGATACGAGTCACCTTACCACGGCCATTGCTAGCCTGACTGCAAGCATGCCAGTTGACAGTGTCACCAAATACTTCACCAGGAAAAATACATTTGTCTCCATTCATTTACGCCGGCGCACCCACACTGCCAAATGTTGCTCTCCTAACGGTGTAGACACCACGCATCTGAGAGAATGCATGAGGATCACACCGTCCACACTGTACAGCAGTCATGCCTCACCAAGGGAGAGGGCTGCCATGGGCACGCCGAGATACTGGGTTTGCCGAGACAGCAGAGGCAGCTGTCTCGACTAGTGCTCCAGGTGTCCACAACCATAGACGCGAACAGTCATCTATTGTTGCCATCAACTGTCCCAATAGGCAGATCTCACTAAGCATTCCACGCATGCGTGATGCCGCAATAACTTTAGTTCACAGGAGGCAGTGCACGAGACGGCTCGTGTCGTCTCGTCACGTGCAAAGCTCCAGCGGGGTTCTCCCACATGCAGATTAAGTTTCTTTGATGCATTGTGGCAGCGGCGGCTTAATGAAACTGGCTGGTGAGATTGGTCTATTCAAAGGCAAAAACCCTGAGGCTGCTGCACATCCAGTCGTTCCAACCATGCAAAGCCTCTTTCTGTCCAGGCCATTGGATTCTCATGGGGTGAGATATTTTCATAGTAAAGTATCTGGTGTCGTCGTGTCACACCCTGGTGGTTTTCAACACCCATGGGCTATATAATTCCTCTTCACTTTCAAAGAATTCTGTTACATCAGAAAGATGAGAGGTTGAAAACAGGGATGAAGAACGTCAGAGGAAAGGATTCGTGAAGCAAAGCGACTGACCGAATCGTCCTAAGCGAGCCAACGCAGGACACCTGTTTGTGCAGGGCGTGGGCTGGGGTGGTGTGTTGCCTAACCTGGGTGGCCTTTGAAGGAAACCTAGCCCGGGCTTGGCTCAACTGCCAAGACCCCAGTTTCATCAGACACGGGGACACCTAGCACAGCCAGGCTTGTAAGGGGTCTGAACCCATGCTGGGCTCGGGGCTCATGGTGATTAGTGACACCACTCACCGTACATCCACAAGCGCAGAAGTCTCCTGTGGCAACGCAACCCTGTAAAAAGGCATTCAGTACATGAAGTAGATACTGATCAAGCCAAGCGAGAGATACACTTCAGCTGAAAAAAAATGAAGGCTCAGCTCAGACATATGATAGATGCCCAACTGCGGTTGTCTGTCAAAACCAATGTATTTTACATGCTTTAAGTTAACTAATAGTTATCATAGATGAACTCAAAGCTACAAAGCAAAATGTACCCAAAATACTGAAAGCTGAGCTAAAGTATGCACAGCTTTCTTAACCGAAATACCTAAGAATGCTTTTAATTCACTTGTCTTTCTGATTAAGTGACACCTCTTTTTCAGCTACAAATGGAATGTGCTCATGTGAAACCTATAACTTCATGCTAAATCTGGGTCATTCCTTCTCTGCAGTGTGCTGGCTTGCTCAGAATAAAATCAGGTGGCCTTATCTTGGTCTCAACAAAAAAAAATTGTCAAGGCTAGTGCTGCCTTAGCAAAGCTTTTTCTTGAGGCTTCCTTAGAGAGACCGACTGAGTTACTTTCGAACAAACCAGCCAATAAATAGATTATGGACAAGCAGAATCAAGATTACACATTCCACTGAAACGAGTAGCCAAGTGAAATCACCAATTAGCTGAATGCTCAGGCGGTTGTAACCTGCCAACTCAGTAGCCTTCAACAAAAACTCTTTTCATTGCATCAGTTGGCAGAGTAGATGTGAAACACGTGCACGACAAAGACAGGCATTGTATGGTGGTTCCTACATGAATCGTAGCTGGTGTCCTATGACACTTTGACATGGCACGTCCCGATGTTGCATTGTGGGGAGCTGGCCGACGCAAGCAGAAATTGCAACCGCATATTTTGGTCATTTCACTGCAGTGTTAGGTGTATGCAGTTTGAATGTTTTCGTGTTCTGCGAAGCTACTGCAAGCACCACGAGTGACAAGGAAGGTGTTGTGATATCACCATCTCAACTACAAACAAACAAAGCATTGCAACAACGACAATGATGCCGAGAAGCGGTGCTAAAATGTTGAAAGGTAGTGCATTCTTTGGTTTTGCTGCATAACTGGTTTTGTTTTAAAGTTCAGAAGGTGAAGAGGAATTGCAACAGCCAGGGTCCTCTGGGGTAACAACCGCTACGAAGTCACATAAGCACTGTGGAAGGTGTTAGCTGTGCCAGGGCTCACGTTTCATAATGACGCACTGTGCCTGTTGTCAGGCGCCCGTCACTATATACCTCAAGCAGTGCGAGAAAGATGTGCGTAGGTAAACAGTAACAGCCAGTCAAGCAGCACCAAAACACGACCTGGAAGGGTACATGAACTCATCCAGCTTTGACACCAGAGAAGCCTGAGCCAAGCTGGGCTTTCAGTGGAACCTCAGCAGAATCCACGATGGAGGACCAGACAAGCCTTCCTTCATGTACGTCACAAAAAGGTGCCTACCACAGACTATTAAGTATATAGGAGGTCGAATTTGGGACGCAGTCTTCCCTCAAAATAAGCTTTAGTCACTTTCCATGATCCCGAGTGTTGCTTGGAGTCTCGTGAAATGACAGCCCCGGCAAGTTCTTGCCCACAGGTACCACGACAAATGCCAAAAACAGCACCAAGAATACAAGAACGCACGAGAGGCTTATTTTCATTCACATTTTCTGCCTTGTATAGGAAGGCGACACACCCTTGTAGTGATAGCTGGCAACTGGCAATTGAGCAGGCATTATCAGTATACAGGAGGCTATGCTCCATGACGCCTATCCTGGGGCCTTTTGTTGCGCTTTTCGGACTCCCACGGCGACTAGGGAGAGGGAAGTGACGTCAAACACGCAGCAAACGCAGATTGGACGTTGATTGGTGAGAGTTGCTGATGACGAATTTCCGCAGAAGAAAACAAAGAAAAAGTGAGCTTCGTTTTCTTCTGCGGAAATTCGTCATCAGCGACTTTCACCAATCAACACTCAACACTCAATCAACAGTTTAGGCCTATGGTGGATTCTTGAAATTGTCTGCTCACTTGATGGTATACGAATGACAACAGTAGGCATCTCAGGAGGACAGCACCAACACCAGGCAGATCAGCTCTGGACACAGCTTCCCCACAAGTGGGCCAGCCTACCTGTAGTAGTTTTTTGACGGAGAGGCAACAATGTTGGAGGTTCGGTGGTTCAATCATCAGGCTGCTCCTTGGCAGCAGGAGACATCCAAAAAGCGCTGGTAGAGCGGCCAGGTGATCGGGTACCCTGATGGGAGACGAGTAGTGGCGGGGTCCACGGTCAGCGCGAACCCTGCCAACGACAAAGCAGAGGTGATAGACTTTTAGGTTTAGATTTGATTAATTATAGAGCAGAACATCAGAACTGACGAACAAAAATAACAAAGAGGTGCAAGCTCGGACTCGAAATTGCACTCATAATAGTGCAAATAGTGTCTGTGACGATGTAACAAACTAGTAAAAGCCAATTATTAGATTCTCCTTTCCTTATTTTTTTTTAAACAAAACCCCAAGAAAGACATTAAGGGGGTACAGAATCAAAACTTGGAATATTTCCGGAACACTTCGAAATAAGTGAAATATGATCCACGATATCCGTAAATGATAATGGCACGCTTGTATTTTTAGCAGATGGCTATATTTTTTGTTCCAACCGAGAGATTCTGGCGAGCGCTTCAAAAACAGCCATCGAGTCGGCACGCAAATCTCGGGATATTTACCCGTGACGTCACGCTCGCAACGTCACGGGCCCTTACGAGGCCAAGGGTATAGTAATTATGATCGCCGTCACTAGGTGGCGCCAGCTTTATCGTCAGCGCGTTACAATTCTGACAAGTCGGAATGCCCGAGGTACGGTGTACTAGACCTGAGACGTGCGCCAAGCGTCGCTCGATCCCGCACGCCTCCATCGGCCACGCCACACTGTGGCGTAGCTCCTGATGGGCCCGTGACGTGAGACATTCCAACAAAGCTCAGACCTCAACTACCAGGTGGTATTAGGACATTTTTTATTTGTTTTAAAATTGCTTTTCTTGCATTTATAGACGAAAGACTGCTGTTTGTGAGCTGCTGTCATGAAGCAGACCATGTCTACACAAAGAAGTAGGCGCTAAAATGTTGCTTCCGTACCCCATTAAAGCAGAACGAAAAACTACTGCTCTCCCATTCTTAATATTTTTTAACAGTAGCTATAGGAAGACTACAATAATAAAAATACCAGAACACAACACTCATCTTCTAATACACACAAGTGATCGATGAGAAATGATATTGGAAAAACTTCATATCCGAGGAAAGTTTGTCATAATTGAGATAGTCGCAATCAGAGAAAAATGTTGACTTAATGGCGGCTGTTGTGGTCACAGGCATTTATGATAAAAACGTTTTCTTAGAAGAAAAATCGAATGAGAAAAAATTAATTTCACAGCACTGCGATTCACCGAAAGCGCCCGTCTAGAACGGAGGAGATGCTAGCTCGTCCGCGTACGGGCAGCCATCGATAAAGCTTCGTGTCGCATGCTGGTGCACGCTCGTTCTTCAGCGTACGGTTTAGAGCGAAGAGGCCAATGAAGACAGCGGCCGTATTGTAAACACCAACTTCTTGGGAGGCCGGAGCTGGGTGGCCATCCTGCGCGCTGACTATATTCCATTCATCCCTAAGCTGAAACTGTGGTGAAAGCTACATCTTCAATGGACCAGTCATAGGTCCCTCTTTTGCCACGTGATCACGCTCCCGCTCATATCCACATACCGAGGACTGGGTCAGGTGATGAAAGGGAGGCGGCTGATTAGTTTGGCGGGCAAGCAGTTCCCACTGCAGTCTCAGCTCAGAGCCGTGTTTAGAGAGTGTTTGGTCAGTGCTAGGCGCAGGCAGAGCCTGGGCATGCACCAGAAGCAGAAAGTGGGCTTGACATTCTCTCTTGAACAACCAGAAGCCTAAAAGAATCCCTAGCGGTAGTAGCGAGAAACTGTTTTAACCATAGGTATATGTTGGTATATGGTTTTAATAAGCACGTAAGTGTGAAGTGTAGTGACCCTTCATGGTTTAAAATAGGGTGCACAGCATGTTACATTCATGATCATGCAGAAAGATGTAAGAAATAAATGTGCCGCTCAACTCTGTTTTGCTCGGGGAGAGTGTGACCGCTCAGACGGTAGATTCCCGGCCTTCGGCGCACGGATTATGTCGATCGTTCCGCCAGTCGCACTCTTTCACCGTAATTTCGGATGACCGTGATTGAAACATCACATGCACCACATTTTCAGTCACCGAGAGTTACTTCGACGCACTTATGAATTTTTTTTCTCGCAACCACCACCAGGGTATTATTTCGGGCTTCTGATTGGCCACATTCGAATTTGTGAAGACGCCCTGGAACACGCCCAGCCTGCTTTAGGCCAATGGCACTTCCTCATTTGTCTCCTATACTTCCCAACGAATGGCCAAACTTTCTACATATATGGCTCTGTCTCAGCTTAAGGGTGAACGGAGTATGGGGCAGCATGTCTCAATGCAACGAAATTTCGTAAAGTCCAAAACCGGGTACAGAAGAGCGACCGGCCAAGGGGAAAAGCTCAGAAGGTTTGAAAGGCCCCGTCTTGCAAGGCAGACTAGTAAACTGAACAATCACGGGCGTTGGAACACTGTGAAGAACATCAGGGGCTTATTTACTGTTCTAAAAGAACTGAAGGAACGCAAGTGTTGGAACACAGCAAAGAACCTCGAAAACTATATACTGCCCTTAAAAAAAAAAAAAAAAAAAAAAAAAAAAAACTGAACGAGCACGAGCGCAAGAACGTTGTGAAAAACCGCGGGGGCTCTTTTTGTGCCCAGAAAAGAGTTAAACAGTCGAAAAAACGGGACGGGCCGACAGGCTCGGCCAACGCACCAAAATATAGCGGTAGCTGACCCGCCGAATTATAGTGGTAGCTGACGCACCAAAATGTAGTGATCCTCTGGTGGAGAGGCGACGATGATGGAGGTTCGACGATCCGGCTGTTACTTGGCAGCAGGAGACATCCAGGAAGGGCCGGTAGAGCGGCAGCGCTATGGGGTGTACTGATGGGTGACGAGGCAGAGGCGTTTGACCTTTAGGTTTAGGTTTAATAAATCATAGAGCAGAACATCAAGCCAGAAGAACGCAAACGGTGAAAGAGGCGCAAGTTCGGGCTCGCGCTGGCGCTTGTAAAAGCACAAATAGCGCTCGTGACGACACAGCAATCTAGTAAAAGCCAATTACTACGCTGCCACTGAATCTCAACCTGCTACTGAATTGAAAAGTTTGCGCACTACGTACGTACAGCCAGAAGATCACAACCACGACGGGTGCAGCTCAGGAATTCAACCAGTCCGAGATTGATGAAAACAGTACGGGCGACACAGTCACATACCTCTGAGCATGTTTACCCTGCCGATCCTCGGTCCCATTGTTCAATGGTTCAACACGATCAGATATACAATTAATCATTTTTTTATATTCTTTGCAATAAAATAGGGCAGAAAGATATCCTCACCTCAGTTCGGCAAACACCCACGCCGTTTGTTGTTGTTATGATGCCACAGCTACACCCCACCACGGTCCACGGCTGTCGAGACCAGTGTTGCTGCTCGCGCTGACAAAATGTTTATTCCACAAATTTACGCGAATTGCACAAAAGATGTGATCTTGGCGGATCTTAAAAGATCACGAAAGCTAAGGAGGCATATCATTTATAGTCTTCCAGTAGTTATCCAAGTTACTAATATCATTTACGACTGCCTGCACGTGAATATCGGATTCAAAAGTGACCACACCCCGTCGTCATGTGCAGAAAGGCGTTCATTCCACAGCGGTTTGGGGTCGTCACTTTGCCCAAAGGCTAGTAACTCGCCTTTTCGGGTAGTCAAAGCCTCCAAAGCGCCATTTGACTACCCAGGGTAGTCATTTTTTCTTAGAGTGTAGGTTGAATGATGTTGGCATCCTCGATATGTTGGAAGTGGCATTTGAGGAATTTTCTGAGATGCGCAATCAGAATGGTGTATCTGTTGGCAAGTTATCGCTTTTTTTTAAGAATATTGTTTTATCGTGTATTGACAGATATGTTCCGGAACGTCCAAGAAGTAAGAAGCAGATTCCTTGGATTACACGAGATATTTTACACCTGAAAAGTAGGATACACCGTATTCAAATGTACCAACCAATTTTAAAAAAAGTACACTCCCTTCCCTTCGCTTCACCGATGAACCGAGTATAGCAAGCGAGGTGAATCGCTTTCTTTCTACTGTATTTCTACCATGAATAATTCTATAATGCCACCATTTACCCATGACCATTGCAAAATTGGCGACTTAGTCGTGTCAGTAAGTATTATTTTTGACAGCCTTCTCCGACTGGACGTTACAAAAGTCATGCGGCCCAGACCGGATTCCTTACGTATTCCTTCACAGGTATGCTGAATGGAGTGCGAAGTTTCTTTGTGGAATACTGGAATGTAGCTAAAGTTGTGCTAATTCATAAAAGTAGAGATAAAAAGATTGTTTCGAATTACAGACCTCTCTCGCTGGTGAGCAGATGCCGCAGAGCTCTTGAACATTTTCTCTTTAAAAACATTGGAACTTTTTTAGAACCCGCAGAATTTTTGGTAAAAGATCAACATGGGTTCCGAGGTGGTTATTCAAGAGTTACTCAGCCTCTCCACACATTCCGTGAATTTGCTGCTACAGTAAATGACGATGGCCAAGTGGATTCTACCTTGTTAGAGTTCGCGGAAGCTTCAACAGGGTATCGCATCGGAAACTGCTGTTCAAACTTAGGAAGTTACTCGATAACGATTGCCTTTTACGTTGGGTTGATTCCTATCTTACGAACCGTCGACACTACGTGACTGTTGGGAAAGCAGAGTCTCTGGATTTGTCAGTTCTGTCAGTAGTACACCAAAGCTCGGAACTCGGTTCATTGTTGTTGTTGTTGTTGTTGTTTTTGTTTGCGTTTATAAATTATCTGCGTGTAGATAAGCCCGGGATTCCGTGCCGTCTTTTCGCCGAGGACTGTGTTTTGTTTGCCAAAGTGGCATGCACTTTCGATCAATTATGTTTTGAGAGTAGCCGACAATCTGTGTTTTCCTGGTGTCAAGCATGACAGATGGATTTGAACGTGAAAAAAATGCGTGCAAATGAGAGTAACACCAAAGAAGTCTCCAATTTTGTTTTGCTATACTATCAACTCAGTACCGTTGGAAAATGTCACTTGTGAATATTTGGGTATTACCACCACATCTACTTTAAGCTGGTCTGTTCACTTAGAGAACCTTACAGCAAAAGCGTCTCGTAAACTGTGGAGTCTTCGAAGGACTATGCGACATTGTACTCCGGAAACCAAGCTTGCTGCGTACATTACTTTGACTCGTTCAATATTGGACTACACGGACATTTTATGGTACCCTTATTAACAGTCATTGATAAACAAACTTGAGGGAGTACAAAAAGGCACTGCGATTTATATATAACGAATACAGCATGCATACGTCTGTGTCATCCCGTTATGCGTTATCTGTTATTACCTCATGTGATGCTAACGTTGTTTTGCTATCAGAAACGTGGCTTCACTCTGACGTCCATGATGGTGAAATAATGCCAGACCATCCCCATTTCAATATTTATCGACATGGCAGAGCAAACCGTCGAGGTGGCGGAGTCCTTATCGCTGTAGACAGAAGAATCACAAGTCAAAAGGTTTTGTCTCACAGTGCTCTCGAGATTGTTTGGGTTTCTATAACTTGTTGTTTTGGGTCCTTTTGATTGGCGTATGTTACCGTCCTCCCGACGCTTCCCCCGAATTTAGTAACTTGCTTCGTGATGAACTGTCTATGTTGTCACTGAGTCCCACCAACAAACCTATTTTTCCTTTTGGTGATTTTAATTTTCCTTGTATAGACTGGAATGCTCAGACTACGAGTTGTTTTGGGGGATCTATTGTAGACCGCGATTTTATAGACTTGTGTTTTTACTTTAACCTCACCCAGTTGGTTTCCTTCCCTACAAGGATCACTGAAAATAGTTCAAATATTCTGGATTTGGCACTTGTCACTGATCCTTTTCTAGTTAAGGATTTATCTCCACTAGATGGCATTAGCGACCACAAGGCTCTTCATTGTTTTCTTGATATCAAACCGTCAAAGTCGACGTGCATTTCTAAAAAGATACGTTTGTACCACAAGGGGAACTATGACATGATGAACTCCGAGCTCTCCGACTATTTTGTTTCTTTTAATGAAAACTTCGACTGCCATAACGCTGATGAAAATTGGCAAGCTTTCAAGACAAAATTGTTTGAACTTATTGAAAACTACATACCGTGCGCAACAATTCGAACTACCGCGTCTAAACGATGGTACAATCAAATCAAATCAAATCAAATCAGTTTATTTTCACCTTGTACAAAGATGAAGGAGCTGTGGAAAAAAGCTGCAGCATTGCAGCTTGACGAGTCCACAGACCCTTAGTTTTGGCAGCTAAGCAGCATCCTGCTAAAGTACTTACAAAAGAGAAAAAAAAAGAGAAAAACAAAAGAAAAAGGCGGGAGGGAAAGTAATCTTAACAATACATTGCAACAACACACTCACCAAAGAACAAAACAAAAAGAAAACATTGTGATCATAAATGTTTAGGGCGCGCACAATTAAACAAAAAACAAACCGTAAAAAATCATACTTTGTCAGTTTCATACATTCTACGGAGTTCACTGTACTGACAGGTAAATAAATCAAAATGCACAAGATGATATTCATTTAATAAAGACGGCAGTATGAAACTTAGGCAATCTTTTCCATAGTTCGAACGAGGTGTATGCACTACCCAATTTTCTCTATGTCTTGTTGAGTAACTAATTATGTTCTTTATTTGAAGATGAGCCAGATCACGTAAGTTAGTAATATTGTTTCGTGTTTCTAATTTATACCTGGTACTTAATCGATATCTATACAAGTTAAATGCACTAAGCACATGGGAGCGGTGGAACAAGTTAGTACTTGGCGCTCCATAAGGCTCATTGTAAATATGACGAAGACATTTTTTTGTAATATATGAACACGTTAAAGGTTTGAAATTGTTGTTGTTCCCCATACCAATTGACAGTAGTTTAAATGAGAGTAGAAGAGCGCATTATAAAGGAGTAACGTACTTTTTGTGGAAAGAAGGTATTTAATACGACCTATAATGCCTGTGATCTGAGCTATCTTAGTTACTATATGGCGTATCTGGCTATCCCACGACATAGTGGAAGAAAATACGACGCCAAGGCACTTAAAATGTTCAACAATTTCTATAGAACGTGAATTTAGGATGATATCTTTATGTACGGGAATTGTCGTTTTTTTGTCTGAATATGACTGCTTTAGTTTTTACTTCATTTATCTGCATGGAATTAGAAACTGACCACTTTTCTATTGCTTTCATTGTAAAATTACATTTGTCTACAAGTTTGTGGATGTCATTACCAGAAAAGAAAATACTTGTGTCATCTGCGTATAATATGAATTTGGCAGTAGTGTTAATGTTCACAATGTCATTAAGATAAATGTTAAAAACTAGCGGCCCCAGTATACTACCCTGAGGCACGCCACAAAGGACGGGTTGAACTTTGGAGCACATATTATTTATTTGAACGACCTGCTCTCGATGAGATAAGTACGACTTCAAAAGCAACAACACCTGCCCACGAATACCGTAGCATGCAAGCTTTTTTAACAATGTATTATGATTTACCAAATCGAAAGCTTTCGAATAATCCACAAATATACCAACAACAATAGCTTTGCTTTCAAACTGTGTAAGTATGTATTCTTTTTGTTCAAGTAATGCTATATCAGTAGATTTGTTTTTACGGAAGCCAAATTGGTATGGGGTTAACAAGTTACATTTATCGATAAAGTTCGAAAGTTTTGAATGCAAAATTTTTTCAAATGCTTTTGCAAAATGGGCAGAATAGAGACTGGCCTATAATTAGCCAAATTATTTCTCTCCCCTTTTTTATGAAGAACAGTTACTCTTGCAACTTGCATCCTTTCTGGAAAAGCAGCAGCCGCTATACATTGATTAAATATTTTAGCAAGAATTGGTGCAAGGATGTGAACTACGTGCTTCACGGGCTTAATTCGTAAGCCGTCGATATCGCAGCTATTACTGTTTTTTTTATATTTTTGATTACTGTTATCACTTGTTCCTCGGTAATAGGATGCAAAAACATAGATCTGTCATTTTGTACATTTACATAATCGGAACACGTGCCAGACGAGTCATCGCCGACAGCCATACTTGTAAAAAAATCATTAAATGCGTCAGCTAATTCTCTTCCGGATAATTCTTTTCCACTGACTTGCAGTTTTGAAAGGGGGGCATGTGAGGAACTGCGGTGCAGGACTGAATTTAATCTAGACCACATCACGTCACGTCTACAGTTCTTATTGTTTATAAATGAGGAGTGATATTGAGTTCGCGCACATCGTAGTTTCTTTGTTATTTTGTTTCGATACTGCTTGAAAATGGTCAAATCATCGGGTGTGCGAGTATTTAGAATTTTTTTATACAAATTATCTTTTATTTTCATTTCCTTCCGTAATTCAGGTGTGATCAACGGCTTACGAATTTTTCCAGTTAGCCTACGCACTTTTACAGGGAAGTGAGTACAACATAAATGTTTAAAACAGCTCAAAAAGGTATTATAAATCTCGTTTGGCTCTTTTAAATTGCTTATATAGCTCCAATTTGTATGCAAGATTGCATCCTGGAACGCATTAAGTGCTGTCTCCGTAATTGACTGGTAAAGTATTTCGGATGATTTGTTTACAGCTGGCCCATTTTTTTCAACGTAAAGACACACAGGAAGATGGTCACTAATGCAACACGATATAGCTCCCGCTTCATAATTAGATTGCACACAGTTTGTAATGAACAGATCAAGGACGGATAGACAATCCGCTGTGACCCTTGTTGGTACGTTAATCACATTAATGAAACCATTTGATAATATAAGTGCGTCAAATTCTCTGGCTGACTGGCTATTATTACCCATATCTATATTAAATAATAATACCCTTTGTCGTCTATCTAACAAAAAGAAAAGATTTTTCAGGAACGCTAAAAAAGCAAATACACCAGAAGCTTGGTCTAAGCATGCCACTTGCTCTTCTGAATATAAAAGTATGTTGAGAGAGCGTAAACGCACATTCTTTTAACACACTCTACCTAATGTGTTACTAAACAACCCTAAAAAATTTTGGAGCTTTGTTAATGAAAAACCACTCTCAGAAATCAATCTAGTCAATAGCTCTGGTGATAACATATTTGATAGTGAATGTGCAAATATTCTAAGCAGGGTATTTTCTGATGCTTTTACCGTTTCTACACCCATTACTGGAATTCCTCCTGTTACAAAAAATATTTTCCAATGGATCCTATTATTATAGACTTTCAAGGTGTAATCAGCATTATAGAATCCCTCAAAATGTCTTCATCATGTGGCATAGACGGTATTAATGCGAAGGTTCTAAGTAACACTAGATTTGCACCCGGCCTTTACCTCACAAAAATATTTCAGAAGTCCCTTGATACAGGTGTGTTACCTTCCGACTGGAAAATTGGTAAGGTCATTCCGGTCCACAAGTCCGGCAGTAAAACATCTCCACTAAATTATCGGCCAATATCACTCACCTCCATCTCCTGCAAGATCCTCGAGCACGTCATCTACAAGCACCTGATTAACTTCCTGGATTCCTGCAACTTCTTCACCAACGCGCAGCATGGCTTCCGGAAACACCTGTCTTGTGAGACCCAGCTACTTTTTCTCACTAACGACCTGTTTAAAAATCTTGACACTGGCTATCAAACTAACGCTGTTTTTCTTGATTTCGCCAAAGCTTTTGATACAGTTCCACACAACCGCCTTCTCTTTAAACTTAGTTCGCTAAAACTGGACCCTCCTGTTCTTCAATGGATTGAATCATTCCTTACTCATCGCTCTCAATTCGTTTTCGCTAACAGCACGTCCTCCTCTTTCTCTCCCGTTTCTTCCGGTGTTCCACAGCGAACTGTGCTTCGCCCCTTACTCTTAATTTACATTAATGATCTCCCTCTTCACCTATCGTCCTCTGTTCATCTTTTCGCTGATGACCGCGTTGTTTGTAGACTAATAAAAGACCCAAACGACCATATTGCACTCCAGAACGACATTAACAAAATTGCTGAATGGTGCCGCACATGGCAAATGTCTCTTAATATTAACAAATGCATGCACCTCTGCTTCACACGTTCCTCCTCCCAGCCCTTAAACTCTTTAACACTCAACGGCATTACCCTTCAGACTGCTGCACAGTACAAGTATATTGGCGTCCATCTAACCACTAATATGTCCTGGAATGTTCATGTAGACAAGGCAATATCCTCTGCAAACCGTTCACTTGGCTATATCCGTCGCCCAGCGCTGCCCCCTTCAGTGGGCACGGGAGCGCCGTAACGACACCGACGCTCACGCACGACATGCTTCCCTTTGTGCAGCTCCCGTTGTTCAAGAAAGTCATCGTCCTAGCGCTGTCACTGGGCTCTGCCTCTTTCATCAGCTGTCCCCATGGGCCACTATCGCCAATGCTTCCAGCCGTGTCATCCATCGAGCCCCGCCAAAACTTCTGTCCAGACACAGTGACGTCAACCTGGCCGAAAACGCCCCCAGAATCCCCGGCCGCCGGCCTACATAAGGACGGACCCAGCGCTGCCCCCTTCAGTGGGCACGGGAGCGCCGTAACGACACCGACGCTCACGCACGACATGCTTCCCTTTGTGCAGGTCTGTAAACGTTTCTCGCTACATACAAAAAATTCAAGCTACGTATTCATCTTATGGTTCCCGTGCCCCAAAGTGCTGTTTTGTTTTGCTTGTGATTGTTTTCATGTTTTTGCTAAACTACTATTACTCTCTGGTGACGTCGAAACCAACCCCGGCCCTCCAAAGGTTGATCCAAAGCACATTGAGGATATGCATGTATTGCTACTAAGACTAGACGCCAATGTAACGAGCCTGACGACGGGCCAGGCTGCTCTAAAAACCGATGTTGAGAGGGTACTTCATAACCAGACGCAACTCGAGAACTCGGTCTTTGCCCTTACCACCAAGCTCAATTCTCTTGAGAGAGAAATGGCAACCATCGCGCAGGCGAAAACGGATATTTGTGCCCTTCAGCATTTGGCCACTGTACAAACAGCTGTAACTAAAGAAATGACGTCCCGGCTCGAAGATATGGAAAATCGTTCCCGCCGATGTAATTTGATAATTCATGGAATACCCAATAGCGTAGGTGAATCTTGGTCATCCACTGAACAAAAAGTAATAGATTTGGCCAAAAATAATCTAGGTGTTACGCTTGATAGCTCCCAAATTGAGCGTGCGCACAGACTGGGAGCGCACTCGCAAGAAAAAAACAGGCCGGTTATTGTATGCTTTTCCTCTTACAAGACGAAAAATCAACTACTTCTTTGTGGGCCTAAATTGCGAGGTACACCCATCACTCTCTCTGAGGATTTCTCTGCGAATATCCGCATCGCACGAAAGAAACTTTACTCGTTCGCAAAACCGCAGGGTCTCCCATTTAAACTTCGGTTTGACAAATTGCACATGGGCCCTAAGACCTTCAGCTACGACGCACTTTCGGATTCCGTAATTGAAACTCTCCCATAGGACCGGGCAGGGAGTAGGAGCAGAAATGTTGCCGCTGTTAGCTCCCCCATTGGTGGTGTTGCCGCTGTTACATCCCCGATTTTTGCCGCTGTTAGCTCCAAAATTAGTGTTTTATACTTAAATGCGCGTAGCCTAATGCCAAAACGAGAGGAACTTTGTTCTCTTATTTCCTCTTGTGATGCTAAAATTGTACTCATCTCCGAGACTTGGCTTCATTCCGGTATAGACAGCAATGAAATATTGCCGAGTCACCCTGAGTTTATCATTTATAGGCGAGATCGATGCGGCCGTCGTGGTGGTGGTGTTGTAATATGCGTGCATGAAAGTATTCAAAGTTCCCTTCTCTTTATCTCGAGCCCTATCGAAGCAATCTGGGTATCAATGAAATGCGGTTTTAAATCAATCCTGCTTGGCGCCTGTTACAGGCCACCCGACGCGTCATCTAATTTCGTGCCTTCTTTGCATGACGATCTGTCCACTTTATGTGTGCAACTTCCTGACCATCCTGTTCTTTTATTTGGTAATTTTAATTTCCCCGATATTAAATGGAATTCTCCTGATCAAGATTGTGTTACCAGTGACTGTCGTGAGTTTGTTAAATTTTGTTTAGATTTCAATCTGTCCCAGATGGTTTCTTTTCCAACACGTGTAAATGACGTGTGCTCAAATATATTAGACTTGGTATTAACGAATCAACCTGAGTGTGTCTCGTCGCTGTCTGGATTCGAAGGCATAAGTGATCACAAGGCAGTACATTGTGACCTAGCATTTCAAGCGCCTGAACGTATAAGAATAGTTAAAACGATAAGGCTATACAA
The DNA here is from genome assembly GCF_016920785.2 of Ixodes scapularis. Classification (NCBI taxonomy): domain Eukaryota; kingdom Metazoa; phylum Arthropoda; class Arachnida; order Ixodida; family Ixodidae; genus Ixodes; species Ixodes scapularis. The sequence goes on from NW_024610012.1 coordinate 100,229, forward strand.
CAAAGGAAATTATGAGCAGTTTAACATGGACCTCTCAAATTACTTCTCAGTCTTCTTAGATAAGTTTGATAGTAGGGATGTGAACGAAAACTGGTGTAAATTTAAGAACAAATTATTAGAACTTGTTGAAATACATGTCCCAAGCACCACCATAAGTTCCCGATCTTCTAACCCCTGGTACTCGCGCTCGCTGAAAACACTCAACAATAAAAAGAAACGCCGTTTTCGGACAGCCAAAAATAATAACACCACTGAGTCTTGGGACAGGTATAATGAATGTGCAAATGAGTACAAGTGCATGCTTGCGGAACAGAAACGTATTTTCGACCAGGAAACCCTCCCATCGCAGGGATGCGAGGGTTTCCTTAATAACCCTCGCCAATTCTGGCAAGTTGTTAATCATACCCCACGCTCGCCACTTAACCTGGAAGATGAATTTAAAAACAAAATAGAGGCGAGTCAATGTGCCTCAGTTTTAAATAACATGTTCTCTGCTCAGTTCACCATCCCACGTCCTTTAGCATTGTTACCAACCATTTCTAACAACACCCCTTATATGGATCCGATACATGTTGATTTTGATGGTATTGTAAAAATTATCAAATCTATGAAAGTGTCTTCATCCTGTGGCGTCGACAACATCAACTCTAAAATACTGCAGGGCACAGTGTGTTCGTCGAGTCTTTTTTTAACCAAAATTTTCCAGCAGTCCTTGAATACAGCGGCAGTTCCTGACGATTGGAGGATCGGAAAGGTCATTCCGGTCCACAAGAGCGGTAATAAATCATCTCCCTTAAACTATAGGCCTATCTCTCTTACTTCTGTATCTTCGAAAATACTGGAGCACATAATCCATAAGAATCTATCCATTCACCTCGATTCCACTTCCTTTTTTAACAAGGCACAGCACGGCTTCCGTAAAAATTTCTCTTGTGAAACACAGCTTCTTTGCTTAACCCATGACCTTTTTACTAACCTCGACTCCGGTTTACCAACCGATGCTGTATTTCTTGATTTTGCTAAAGCTTTTGACAAAGTACCACATAACCAGCTGCTACTAAAACTTTCATCGTTAAACCTTGACACCAACGTACTATCATGGATTAAATCTTTCCTCTCGCAACTAAGCCAGTTTGTTTATGCTAACGACTCCTCATCTGCCTTGGCCCCTGTAACATCCGGTGTGCCCCAAGGAACAGTCCTTGGTCCCCTACTCTTCCTTATTTACATCAACGACCTTCCACTCCAGGTGTCCTCATCAATGTGTTTGTTTGCAGATGACTGTGCCGTTTATCGTAAAATAGCATCTCCCTCTGATTCTGTAGCGCTACAAGATGACCTTAACTCTATTAATAACTGGTGTAGTAATTCGCAAATGTCCCTCAACGTTAACAAATGTAAACACATGCGCTTCTCTCGTTCCACCTTCCAAACTTCTACTCTTACTCTTAATGATGTTCCTCTACAACAAACTGACACGTACAAGTATATTGGTGTTCTTCTAACAAAAAACCTCTCTTGGGACAGCCATATCAATTCAGTGGTGTCTGCTGCTAACCGAAGCCTAGGTTACCTCCGTCGCAACTTCAGATCTGTCCCAAGTAACCTAAAACGACTCCTTTACATTTCCTTAGTACGATCAAAATTAGAGTATGCATCCTCCATTTGGCACCCTCACCTTTCTTCACTAACAGACAGTATTGAGGCTGTCCAAAACCGTGCTGCCCGGTTCGTTGCATCTGACTACTCACGTTTTTCTAGTGTTACTCGAATGAAATCTGACCTTTCTGTTCCCTTACTTGCTACCCGACGGAAAATGTTTCGCCTGTGCCTATTGCATAAAGTTTATTATTCCCCTCTACTACATCAGACTCTTCTCACTCCGCCAACCTATTCATCCTCTAGACTAGATCATCCGAAAAAAATAGCCCGGCCACGATGTCTTTCCACAGCTCATCAAAACGCCCTTCTCCCCGACGCAATTGTGGACTGGAATGGCCTTCCCGGTGACATCGCAGCCATCGAGGATTCCGCCGCATTTCGCGAAGTGATTCATCAATATTGTATTACCCACTCCCCTCTTTAACGCCTCACGGCCTTGAGGGTATTGTAAATAAATAAATAAATAAATAAATAAATACATTTCAAGTCTGCTCCTTCTAACCTCAAACGTCTTCTTTACGTCACGCTTGTTCGCCCTAAACTAGAGTATGCTTCAGCTATCTGGCATCCCCATCAGGCTTCCCTAACCAACGCAATCGAATCTGTTCAAAATCGTGCTGCCCGATTTATTCTTTCTGATTACTCTCGCTTTTCTAGTGTCACTGCAATGAAATCTCAATTAACTCTTCCTGACCTTTCCGTTCGTCGCAGAATTTCTCGTCTTTGCCTTCTTCATAAAATTTACTACTCTGAACCATTACGACAGTCTCTCCTCAGCCCGCTCAGCTATATTTCTGCAAGAGTGGATCATTCATGCAAGATCGCCCGTCCCAAGACCACTTCAGCAGCCCATCAACATTCGCTCATACCAGAAGCTATTGTGGACTGGAATGGCCTTCCCGATGACATCGTCACCATCACCGATAACGCGAAATTTAGAACTGTACTAACCAACCACTCCCCTCTATAATTCCCCTTGGGGCATTGAGGGTAATTGTAAATAAATAAATAAATAAATAAATCCGGATTAACCCAGTTATCGACCCGCAGAAAAGTGAAGCGTCTGAATTTTTTGTATAAATTAATGCACGATAAGATTGGAATGAAGTTCGAAGACTATCCATAGAGAAATGTAGTACTACGTAAAGAGCGGACACTTCCATAGGCCCCAGCGGCCCAATTCAGCGTCAGCGAGCGCACCCAGCGGCCAATATAGTCCTTAGTTGAGTGTTCATTGGATGCATACTCGCAGTAACCGCTGGCCAGATGAATGAATGGATTCAAGGCAAATTCTGGCGATATTTCTGTTTCGGGCAGTAGTATTTTAAGTAGCATGGTTTTTGGTTAAAATAGAATTGTTTTATAAGCATACCTTAATTGTACTGCAGAAGAAAAGTCATCCGGCGCTACATATAATTCAAAGTGACCGCACACCGAAAGGGAGATTTTCATATTTGTGCTAACTCTCTTGAAGGGGCGACATGGAACACCAGGGATTGACAAACAAAAGTATTTATTTTTGTAGCTACGACAAGCAAAACAAACATCAACTCTGAAGACAAGGAGTGATGTATGGTATTCATACATTACAAAAATAACAATACACATGCAAAATGTTTGAATGACGCGTCAACAGTTTTACACTAGAAAAAAGTACTGTGTTACAGCGAGACTTACAGCCACAGATGCGATATGATTGAGGGCATTTAAAAAAATTACCGTCCAAGTTCCATGAAAGGCGCTGCACATATGGCTGGCCCCGTGTCTTCTAAATTCAGTGACCGAATGCAAGTGTCCGCCAACAAAGAAACTACAGTCGCAATACTTTTTTTACATATGTCGTACACCATGACCGCAACGGAAGAATGACTAGAAACCCGCACGAGACAACAAGCCCGAAACCAACTCAACCCACACAACAAGGCAAGAGACACAGACCAAGCAGCCGAAGTATCCGCCCTCCGTCGAGTCCACGACTCCGAAGCCAACCGTCGCGCCGCAGCCATAGTCACAGCCGTTGAAGTCGTTTTTGAAAGTTTTCAAAGTTCGTAATAATCTGAAAAGTTTACTCTATACAATGAAGTTATTTATTAATATTATATAAATGTTCAAAATAAGTGGTACTGTCGCGCCTACTAACGGCCAGTAGAATCCCTAACTCCTGGGCCGCGAAACGGCGTGAGTGGCCACTCTGTTGTTCCAAAACGCTTCTGTATGACCTCATCAACGCTGTCTTTTGAGGTTTTCCCAATGATTTTTGTTCACTATGTCCTACGTTTTTTTTTACATTTCCCTTTGACTGCTGGAACTGGTTATTGTGGTATTTCCTCTTCGCTAGCCGTATTTTTGCAGTTACTTTATTTCTGATTTCCCTAAACTCCCTGCGTAATTGGGTATCGTCAGGGTTTTGTTTGCAACGACTCTACAATCTATATTTTGCGTAACACAATTCTATTATTTCTTTATTTATCCAGTTATTTGCTGGTTTCCGTTGCCTTAATTTTATTTTCCTTTTGGAATCACTGTATATGCGTCCAAATCTATCTACCATCAGTTCGCATATTGCAACGTGGTCATGTTCGAGTAATGAGTCCCAGTCATATTCACGAATAAGGCGGTCTATAATTTTTGAATCCAAGACATATCTAAAGACATCTCCATCACTATTGTATATGGTATCGGTACTCTACACTTTTATGGTTATGAAATAATGATCAGCGACTTTCTGTTTTATAACCCCAGATATCGTTGTCAGATCACTAATTCTGGTAATATCATGATCTATACAAGTTCTAGTTACTTTGTTTCCTAAGTACCTTCTCTGGTGTAGTCACGAATCACATTCTGTAAACCATAACTGGACAATAGATCAAGATAGTCTCCAACTTTGTACTTGCTGCGGTTCATAACGTCAATGTTCACATCACCTGTAATTATTACTTGGTCATTGTTGTTATATCTTTTTAGTAAATTTTCGAACTCGTTGTAAAACAAATTCACATCCGCACTGGGTGGTCTGTATATGGCCACAACAAGAAACAAAAACTCATTTTTGCTCACAAACATAATTATAGTCTCAGCGTGGTCTAATGATACTTCAACGTTTTCTGCTATCCAATCCTTTTTTATATAGATAAGTATCCCTCCTCCTTTTCCGTTTTCTCTGCATAACGATACCCAGTGGAAACCCGGCAACTGATAAACACTTTCATCAGCTGTTTTTATAAGAGATTCAGTTATAACGAAAATATCAAGACTGTTAAATCTGCTTTCCAGGTACACATTAGGTTGATCCCAGTTTTTTTTAATGCTCCTTACGTTAATGTGAATCATGTTTAGTACTTCTTTGGTTTTTCTTTCTCTCATCACACGCCTGGCGTACTCGTCCCAGTGAACAAAACTGTTAAAAGAGCCTATGCCACTGACATCTTCACTCATTTATCTCAATTTGTTCAGATCTGCTTCATTTTCAATCCGGATCACCGCAGCGCCTTCTTTTTGTCTGACAAAGATCTGCCCATTCTTCACCCAGATAAACTTATATTCCTTATCTCTGGCCTTGTTCTTTGTAACCCACAACAGGTTCTTCGTAGTTGCCGTTAGATTTTCGTTTACGTATACACCGTCTCTTTTTAATGCCACTCGTTTTTTGATCCATAGGTCTCGTGTGTTCCTTTCCGTGAATCTTACGAGTATCGGAGCCACTCTTCCTTCTCGCGTTCTTAATCTGTGAACAGCCTCCACTGAATGTTCTGTTATTGGTGGCAGTTCTAGTTTTTCTGAGATACTATTCACTAAATCCAGTACATTTTCGTTTTCTGATTGTCTTACTCCTTGAATCTCAATGTTCTTGCGCCGGGAGTATTGCTCAGTTCTGTTAATAACAACCTTCCAGCAGGGATAGGCAGTATTTCAAATACAAGTATTTGAAAGACGTATTTCAAATAGTTTGTGTATTTTGCATTTGTGTTTAATTACAAATTGGGTAATGTATTTGACGTGTGTATTTAGATACTAAAACGTGGGTATTTGAAATACAATTGTAATTAAATACAATTTTGTGGGCGAAAATACATCTTTCAAATTTATTGTCACTGTCCAAAGCAGGAAGAAAACTACGTTCTGCACCGAATGCAGTGTCTCAATCGAGCACAAGCGTTTAGTGACTTTGTGATTACGGTGCTAGTCCAGGGCAAGAATACTGACGAAATCGACGTGCAGGCAGACTGGCTAAAATAGTGCCTGTGACAACTTGTGACGCTTTCCAGCCTGATATTTTTGCCTGGAACATTCTAAATGCGCGAGTCGTCCAGATTTTCGTAACTGGTGCGAGTTGCAACAATAAAAATTTCTCTAGCTAGTGCTGCGCGTCTTGGTCGTCTCGGTTCTTTGTTGGTCGATACCAAAATGTAATCGACAAAAAAAGCTGCTTGAAGCTCTGTACATTTTTCACCTATTACGTCCAAGCTGATTACATTTTTTTGTGATTATATTTCTATTACGTTACCAGAGCCTCTCACACTAACTCCTCAGTGTGTGATGCAAAATTGAAATAAGATACCCAGAAACCCGTTGCAGGTGCCCTGAAGTCGCTGACGCAAATTTTGAGGAATGTATTTGGAAAAGTATTTGGAGGAGACCAAATACATTTGGTTGTATTTGTATCTTGTACTTAAATACTTTTTTGGAAATGTAATTAGATTTCTAATTAAATACATTTTTGAGAAAGTATTTTGTATTTGTATTTCGATACATATTTGCATGTATTTTGCCCATCCCTGCCTTCAAGTTAGTAATTTCGCACGTTTGTTCCGAGATAATGACTTCAAGTTGAGTGGTTTTTGCTGTCAGCTCAGCAATCTCCTTCTCCTAGTGCTCAGATCTTTTGAGTAGCTCGTCATACTTCTTCAGCGCCGTTTCTAGTTTCGTGACCTTCTCTAAGACGCTGGTTAGTTTTTTGTTCATTTCAGCTATTTCGGCTGCTACGCCCACTGGTTCAGGCTCCCCCAGCAATGGGGGCATAACGGAATTGTCATTCCCTGAAACACCAGACTGCCTTTCCTCGTGCACCTTACACGTCGAGCATACACAGGATTCGAACGTTTCAGCTGTCATGTTTTTTAACGCGTTTTCAGTCACACCTGAGCACTTCCCCCCGTGATACCAGTGCTTGCACACAGAGCATTTTAAGTTTATGCTATCTTTCGAGAGCGGCTTAAAACAGGAAATGCCTTCGTCCATCATGCCTATCAGGAGGCCAACAAAAACAGAAGCAGTCCAGCGGCAGTGCTACGTTACTAACACTACAGGTAAAATAATGAAACCTCACATAGAAGCAAAAATGCCGGTTACATCGTGCTCCGAGCACCCCGCTGGACAGCAGTCTGTTCCTCAGCGATCGACGCTTTTGTAGCGTTGCCCACGGGAGCCGGACTGTGGATGCGCATGCGCTGCCGCCGCCGCGCAAAAGAGATAGCAGACCGCTATCTAAATACGGATGGGGGTTCTCTACAGTCCGACTACCGGGAAACCCCTAATCCAAATTTAAACGCCGACATAACAGGCGCAAAAGTTTGGTACGGAATTGGACAACTGCGGACAACCTCTGCGGCGGGACTAGACAAAGTAACAAATAAGGCTCTCAGGAATTTAGACGCAACGTCGATTGCGGCAATTACGGACCTCATGAACAAACACTGGCAGGCAGGCATTATACCACGAGAGTGGAAACATGCAAAAATCACCTGTATTCCTAAAGTAGGCAAAAAATTCAACACTGAGAATCCGACGCCCTATTTCGCTTACATCATGCCTAGGAAAACTAAGCGAGCATGTCATCCTCACCAGACTCCAAAACTATGCGGAGGACATAAACGTCCTACCTGAAACAATTCTAGGATTCAGGGCTCATCCATCTACCCAGGACATACTCTTGCAGCTAAACAAGGATATAATCGAAGCTGATGAAGGGACAGGAACCAAGGCAATATTGGGGCTAGACCTTTGTAAAGCTTTCGACAACATCTCCCACAAAGCCATTTTGACAAACTTGTCAGAAATCAACCCCGGGGAAAAGATGTACAACTACATCCGATCCTTCTTTACTACCAGAACAGCAGTGATAACGGTCGGAACAATAGAGTCTGCCCCGTTCACACTAGGAAGCAAAGGAACACCGCAGGGCTCCGTCCTGTCCGCCTTCGTTTTTAACCTCTCCCTCATCAAAATTCCCCCAAATCGGCAGAAATACCAGACCTTCATCACACATTCTATGCAAACGACATCACGCTTTGGGTAACCAAAGGATGTGACGGCTACATAGAAGACACACTCCAAAAAGCAGTGGACATTATTGAGGCATGCGCATGGAAAGCCGGCTAACTTGTTCAGGACAAAAATCTGAACTTTTTGTGATCAGGCACAAGCCAAGAGGAAGGAGAACTTTAACTCCCCCCCACAAATGAACACCTATGTTAATGGACGATCCGTCAAAGAGGTACAAACTATGAGATTACTAGGGTTGTATCTGCAAACGAATGGAAAGAACAATGCTACACTCACTAAGCTCAAATGCACGGTAGAAGCGACGGCGCGATTAATCCGTCGCATAGCTAATCGAAAGCAAGGGGTGAGGGAACGAGATCTATGCCGACTAGTGCACGCCTTTGCGCTAAGCAAGACACTCTATGCCACCCCTTATCTCAAATTTGCGAAAGCAGAAGAATACAAATTGCATAGCATGATACGGCAGGCCTACAAAGCCGCCTTAAGACTCCCACTAAATGCCTCAACCGAAAGGCTTCTGATGTTAGGAACACATAACACCTACAATGAACTGGAAGAAGCCCATTTAATGTCTCAAACTGCGAGATTAGCCATTTCCAAAACTGGCAGGAGTATTCTAACCAGGCTTGGCATTAACTATCAGCCTAGTAATAATGACCCTAAAATAGACTTGCCTCGCGACTATAGGGCAGCCCTACTAGTCAAACCACTTCCAAAAAACATGCGCCCCATACAGCATGAGGACAGAAGACAAGCACGAGCCAAAGCCTTACATGCTAAATACGGACAGCGCAACGGAATAATTTATGTGGATGCAGCAGAATACAAACATACAAATGCCTTTGCAATTGTGGCTATGAACGAGAACGGTGACCACGTCGTCTCGTCAACCATCAAAACCAAATCTTCCAAAACGGCAGAAGAGGCAGCCATAGCCCTCGCCCTAGCTCACTCCCAAGGCAGTACCATTCTTAGTGACTCTAAACCAGACTTGGACGTAGTTCAACTACTCTACTCAAACTACTGTAGTTTAACTACTTTTTCGAGTAACTTGGTAACTTTCAATTACAACTTGATTTGAGTAATTAGTAGTTTAATTTAACTACTTTTTTCAGGTAACTTCTACTCAAATTACTAACTACTTTCGAAATTATATAGTGCTAATTTTGCCCATCACGAGAGTTTGAGCGCAGAAATGAATAAGACGCCGGCAGATGAGGTGGCATTCCCTAACAAGGGGCCCCCTTGTTCGGGAAGGCGTCCTTGGGTCAAGGTGGCGACGAGCAGCCAAAACATAACACCGACACGCACGAACGCAGGAAGAGATGCTTAACAAGCCTTGGTCGGGCATTGACCTAATCCGGTAATGCACGCAGGCGCCGCGTTTCCAGCTGCAACCGTGAAAGACGGGGACACTCCGAGAGTTGTTGTCTGTCTTTAGAGAGTTCTGACTCAAGCGGTAGGTTTCACGGAAGGCGCCACTGGAAAGACCTCGCAGCTGGGCGCCTGTTCCCATGGTCGCCTTGTCGTCAGCGCACACGCCTTTGCACAGCCGGACTCCCCCGCGCACAAACCTTGGCACGGATAATCCGTTCATGGGAGCACGTTCCCGCTTCCAGCTGTAACTGTATACGAGCGACGATGCTTGTTCACGTAATCCTTCGTGTCTTTCCGACCATCCATGCCTGGGAGACCTCCTATTTGTTAAAAACGATTTACTTGTCAGGCGTGTCAGGCGCGTCAGAATATTGTAGTCGTCGGCGAGGATTGCGAGTTACCCTTGGGAGATCCTTTCGTTGGACCCGGCGTCAGCGGCGAAGTATACTTGGGTTCATCTTCTGTTAAACCAAAACATTTCTTTTTTTCAGTAGCGTAGCACGAGCACTACAACGGGACGCGCAGTCGTCCGGATGATCTCATCGACGTGCCGCGAGACTTGAACCCTTTACGGTCTAAAGGACTCGCTCACCTTACTCTCAGAACGACGTCGGAATAAAGAGGGGTCGGTCACAACAATCTCAACTTGACGAAGAAAAAAGAAAAAAAAGGAAAGTTTGTTATAAAAGACCCTCTACCCGAGGGAAACCTCACATGTTTTGTCATGGACACCTAAGATGCCGACACTCGCTTACCCTACCATGCACAGCCTGTTCCTAAAATTCAACGCTGCCGTTCTATTCAGTGCCACGGTGGAACGTCTATTTACCTCGGCTGGGGACGTCTTTAAGAGGAAGAGGGGAAAACTCTCCTATCAAGAACTTTGAAAGTCAGTTGCTTCTGCGAGCGAATCAACTATTTTGGGGAAAACGCAAGCTATAAATAGACTGCGTTTATTTTAGGCTCTCGGGGTTTTTTATTGATCAAAACTGCTGTTCATTTTGCTACCACAAAAATATAAAAAAAGTAACTTCGAAAGTATCTTCAAATTAACTCGCTACTTTTTAGAGTAGTTAGTAGTTTACTCAATTGCTATTACAAATGCGTAATTTCTACTCTACTTCAATTACTTTTGGCGTCGATACTCAGTAACTTAACTTAACTACCTTTTTTGAGTAATTTGTACATGTCTGCTCTAAACAGGCTATTAATGATTTCGCAAAAGTGCGAATTACAAGCACCTTCCTGAAACTCCTAAATGCCACCAAATTCTCACTTAATTACTCTGAACTGATATCGGTCCCAGCCCATTCGGAAAATCCGGGAAACGAGACAGCTCACTTCAAAGCCCGAGGTTTCGTCGACCGGGCGGTGGATGAGTCTGGCTTCCTGAATCCCACGAAGGACTCCATGATCACACATCATAATCTAACCAATCATTTTAAACTAGAGAGAAGAACTTTCCTCCCTCCGCACGAAAATCTGACTAAAGAACAGGAGGTTACGTGGCGTCGTCTTCAGACGCGATCGTTACGCACCCCTTCACTCCTCGCGCACATTTATCCTGACCAATACAACCCAAACTGTAAACACTGCGGCCAACGAGCCAACTATGACCATATCCTATGGGATTGCAAAATAGAGCCACCCCCCGGGTGAACTACTTACAAATCCTTCTCTCGAGTGGTGGGAGACCATGCTGGCCAGCTCTGACCCCAAAACCCAAGTTCTGGCGGCGGAGTGGGCTGACAAAGTCGTCGAGGGTTATGTACTCCCGACCACGTAACGCGATCTCTTAGCACCAAGCTGTTTTCGACGAATAAACGTTTTACAATCAATGTATATAACTCGCCCCCCCCCCCTCCCCCCACCTGCGTTCACGCCGCTTCGCGGCGACAGTATGCGGCTGCTAATATCAAAGCTATTAACCCACTTAGCCTACCTCCCCCCCCCTTCCCCCACACTCTACCCCTGTACACGCCGCTTTGCAGCCGGCAACCCAAGTCCCGCTGTCCCCCATGCACAACCATAAATAGAGTCCCATACGATTTAGTTCAGCGACGTTTCGTGAACAACTTTCTTTTTCAGTGTTAATCGTAAAAAAGAAATGTCGTAAATATTGCCAAATGCCTCGACAAAACAAAATGTTCGAGAAAAAAAAAAAGATGCCCACACCGTGGATAGAACCTGGGTCCGCCACGTATGAGGCAGACATCTTACAGCTAAGTTACGCTACCGCTTCGGAAACTCGCATTGTAACCACTGCCTATGCTGACGGCGGCAGCGCCTATCTTCACGAACCAGCCAATCCGGCTAGAGAGCCGTTGCTAGGGTTTGTATCGCCTTCGCGTTAAAAATATGCCCCCGCGGGTCGGGGGCGGTGCAAACGCCGGCGGCGTTTGCACTGCCCAGCGGCGGCTGCATTAGGGGGGGGGGGGGGGGTCAAAACACATACCTTGCCCCCCCCCCCACTCTGAAAACTGGGGGGGGGGGCAAGCCCCCCCCCCCCCCCAGTTTTCAGTTCGTACGCCCATGGCAAATACAGTGCCACTTGGTGAGGGTGAGTATTTATATTCTCTGTTAATTCTTAGACTACGTTTTAATCGCTGCAAGTGTTCCTGGATTCTCATTTATTCCTTTATCGATCGTGTTGAATTGGTATATGAGATACGATTCGCGCTGCTCCCGTTTGCGGCCTGACTTAATTCCGGTTTCAAGTATCGTTACCGAAAGTTTCTCGAACGAAGGATGTGGGAGGCTAAGGTGTTTTGAAAAAGGTAGGCTTGGGATCGATTTTGAACGAAATTTGTGATTATTAAAGCGTTCCCTTAATGCTCTCTTCATTTGCCTTATATATTGCATTTTGCAGACACTGCACTCAAGCAAATAAACCACATCCGAAGAGTCACACGTCAGGTTCCCTCGAATTTTTAAGGAGAATTGCGATTTTGTGCTGCTAACGCTGCTGGTGTGTTGCATTTGTTTGCAGACCAGACATCCCGGTTTCGCGCACGGCTTGTATTCGTCATTTGACAATGACCAATTCAGTCGAGAGTTTACAAGTGAGTCTCTTAGGTTACGTGATCGTCTGCAGACCACACTGGGGGCGGACGGAAACGCACGTTTAAGACGTTTGCTTTGTTCTAGGATATTATAGTGTCGTCTCAGTATACCGTTTACATTAGGAAAGTTGGCGCTTAAGTTAGACATAAATTTGTGCGTTGTAGGTCGGGTTTGAGGAGGTGGGGGGCGGTTCGTAATTAAGTCCTCGCTGTTCAATTGTTTAGCTTTTTGAATCGCGTCGTCAATTACACGTAATGGATATTTTTGTTTTCCCAGCATGCCCTACTGAAAAAAAACATTTGGCGCCTATATGAAAATAAACGGGTTCATACCGGTAACAGTTTAACCATACCGGTCACCAGTTTGTCAAAGGGGTCGCCCATATGGCTCAAAGGGGTCCCCCGTATGAGCCATAGCGGTCACCTATTTGGACAAACAGGTCACTCCTTTGGCAAACGGGTCGCTCGTCTGGGCAAATGGGTCGCTCGTTTGGGCAAATGGGTGACTCGTTTGGGCAAAGTTGTCGCACGTTTGCTCAAACCGGTGGCCATGTTGCAAACTGCACCGGTTTAATCAAACGGCTCTCCGGAGCCCGTTTGATTCTGAACGTGCAAATCGGCGGCGTGGGCACGCCTAGCGTTTCAGCCGTGGCAGCCAATGTTTCCGGATGGCTGGGAGCGCCGGTTCATCGATTTCAGATCGTCCGCGTAATGCAAGTAATTATATTTATATTTCAATTGCGCTGATGTTCGCTTATACTGCAACTAAAACTAACATTTTTTTTGTTGCTGTTTTACGTAAACGCGCGACGTTGGTAAGCTGATATTTTTGACAGAACTTTAAAACTTTGTCCATCTTTGTTGCCTCAATTTACTTATTCAGCTCGATTCACTCTCGCAGAAGACGCGACCGCGTGAAGGAATGTACGTCTAGACTCCGTTTCACTTTAATTCAAGACGCAGCGAAGGTAACACGCGTACTCGACGCGGCTGCAAGAACATCGAGCATTGCGAGAGCACGCCCGCCGTTGCAGCAGTCAAACTACGAGCTCGCGCTGAGTATTTTCTTCGCTCGGGCGCAAGCCGAGCTTCTGGCCGCCCCGCCGCCATTTACAAGGTTCGAACGTGCCAAAATGTGCGCGCGTTTTTTTTTTTTTTTTGATGTTACAAAAACACATCTTTTTGGAATGCCTGGGGAGAGGGAGAGGGGCTGTCCCTGTGGTCCTCGCCCCCTCCCTCCTCTCTTGTCACCCGTCACGTGACCCGCACCCGCGCGCGAGCTACACGCTGATAAGCATCGAGATCCGGAAGGGTGCGCCTAGCAGCCGCTTTTTTCTTTGTCTGCTTGTTGTCAGTTCCAGCTCGAACTTAGCGCGTCCACCTGCTTCGATCTGTCGCCTAACCCTGCGGTCTTATTAGGATGCCTCTCGACAACGTATTGGATGTGCACCAAAGCTATCAGTGTTCAAAAAGTCCTACATCTATATCGGCAACAAGCGATTCTTCAAAGAAGTCAGGAATTCTTGCGGTTTGTTTGGGTTCGGCAACTGACAGCTTGTGCGCCACATCGTGTTGAAACTTCCAAGAAGCCATTCCCTCTCATTTGTGTTTGTGTGGTTGTCCTGCTTTGACCATGTCGACAACTATCACGGATTACATCTTTCAAGTCCGCTATTTTTATGGTAAGTGCGCTGCAACCTACTTTTTGGCAAGGATTGACCGTTCTTCTACTCGTACTCTTCCAGATTATCTATATAATTATGCAGCCACTATTCTCGCGGCAGCCGGGCGAATAATTTCCCGAAAGTCTACCTTCATAATCTAGAATTACCTAGGTTCTTGTTTGGTTTGCTATCTTCTCAGTTGTATAAAAGCTTAGAGTTCCTCTCACATTTCACAGATCGCTTGCACGTTTGTACTTGTCTACAGAAGACGTAATAAACTTTGAGGAGAATTGAAAAAAATATGTTGTGTCTGTTTTCCTGTCCATTTGCAAGCACCTACGTTAGCACATTTGTTCTACGTGTTTCCTCCATGTTATAAATAGGTTTGTGAGTTTCGGAACGTCTTAAATAAGTTTAAGATAACCAACCTACCAGACGATCCCCGTTTAGGGCTAGCGCATAATTTCCCGATTCGAATGGCACGTTCAAACGTGCGGTCACGTGCAAGGTCGAACGGGCACCTGTATCAAATGGGTACCGTTTCGAGCGGGTACCGTTTCAAACGGCTACCCGTATCCCATAATCACGTTTGATCCAAACGGGTCGACAAGTTTGCAACCGTTTGATTTACCAGTTTGCCACCCGTTTGAATTTCAAATGGTTTTTTTCAGTAGGGTGGTCTTTAGGTTTTGGGCGCTCGCATCAAAATCTTCCTCTTTTGTGCAAATTCGTTTGAAACGGTGGGCTTGGCGGTAGGGGACGCTGTTTTTACAATGGCGAGGGTGGTCGCTCTGGTAATGAAGATAATGTTGTCGTAATTTTCTGAAATCACCGTAATTATCTGAAATTACCTTATTATCTGACGAAGAAAAATTGCTCTCAAAAGGGCAAATCTTTTGCCCAGCTGCAGGCTTCTGTGACGAATTCCAGTAACTCCGAGACCTTGATGATTTTGCAATAAAATTAAAGATTGCGGGAATACTTCTTAGGCAGGTTTTCAAACTCTCAGGACACGCAACAACGTCCAAAGAGCAATTGGACGCCGAAACCTCATCGCAATGGCTGCCTCAATCTTTACATAGCCGTTGTACAAAGAGACATAATGCGAGAATACTATAATCAAAAAGGAAAACGGTACAACTTAACAAAATTGGAGAGGGATTGCCTGAAAACTCTGGGAACCAGGACCGATATAACGATAAGGCCAGCTGATGAAGGGGGAGCAATTGTGACCCTCACCACTGTCGACTACACTAGAGAAGGATACCGCCAACTTAATGATCCAAAATATCATGAGCGTCTTGAGAGGGATCCAACGATTCACTACTCACGCATTGTAATGTCAAAACTGAAAGATCTCTTGAACACAGGAAACATAACCATTAACAACGTAATGTGATGAAACTACTTAATCCAAGACCACGTCGCTTCTACATGCTTCCTAAAATTCATAAAACTGGTAACCCAGGGCGCCCAATTATATCAGGCATAGATACAATAACCGAACCTATCCCCGGATTTATAGAAAAAATTAATAAGCAATATTACTACAACTCGATTCGTATGTCAAAGGCGCCACTCAGTTTCTTGGAGAAATCTCGGATATGTGCGTACCTAAAGGAGCAAATCTAGTTGCTCTCAATGTTTCTTCTCTATACACAAACATTCCCCGGGACGACGGAATAGCTGCTCTAATTGACATGTACGAACTTCGTAATTAACCAGATACCCCGGGTTGTCACGTCTTTCCTGTTTAACGAGGCTGGTCTCAGAACTTAATGCATCTGAATTTAATATTGAATATTTTAGGCAAGTCAGCGGAACCGCTATGGGCACTAAGATGACCCCCAGTTATGCCAACTTATTTATGGGAAGGCGAGAGTCTAAATTTCTTTCTGAATTCCCCCTAACGCCAACTTTCTACAAGAGATAGATAGACGATATCTTTCTTATTTGGACACACAGCGAGGAGGAACTGCTGGATTTCGTAGACTGTTACAATTTTGAGCACCCGAACATTAACTTCACTTACGCCTACTCTGAAACGGATATCAACTTCTTAGGTGTCACTGTAAAAATTGAAAATGGTAAACTCTCCACAAATCTCTACCGTAAACCGACAGATCGACAACATTATCTTCATTATCTGACACCCGCTGAAGAGCGGTCCCCGCTCGAAACGTCGTAATAAACTTCAAATTAGCAACTTTGACAGTACGCATCTTTGACTTTTTAACTTTTCCCGGCCCATTGTTTTTATATTTACCTTCCTTCACCTATATATATATTATCACCTTAAAGTTTAGCTTCCCGCCGAAAAAAAAAAATACTTAGAGCCTCTTGCGAAACGGCGCTGGCGTGCGCAATTTTAGGTATGCACATTTGGAATTCGAATTTTGTAAGGCGTGGTGGGCAGGTCTGGGTCAGGAAACTTTGAGTCATGTGAAACGCGTTATTTACGCACGCCACAACTCTCCTAGGGCGGCGCGATTCTTGCAGGGCTGGCCAGAGATACTCCAGATAGTATTCGGGAATACAAATACCGAGATACATATACTTTAAGGCCCAAAATACAAATACTGAGATGCATTTGTCTTTTATGGTTCTGCCAACTGCGAACCCCCGAGAAGCATCTCAGGGCTTCTGCCCTAAGATACTTTCGCCAAAACGGCGAAAAGTATTCCGGAATACATACACAGACACTTTCAAAATTCATTTGTTTTCGAACGGTGGTACGTGGGGAAGGTGTGGTCCGCGGCCTTCCATGCTTGACAAAAAGAAGGCGCTCAAGGTTAACCCTGTTTTGCCGCTAGGGCGCATCTCAATCTGCCATCATATATGCGTCTGAGTCACCCATAGTGTGGGTAGATTGGAGAACAGAGCCGCACCTTTTCTTCACTCAACCCCTTTACAGCGCTCGCTATGTTAATTTGGAAAGAGTGGAGGGCTTTGTGAGAGGAGCTCATTTTGTCATTCTTGCAAGTAACCTTTTTTAGATAACAGTAGTTTTCATTGTTGGTGACTGTTATGAATCCTGCTATAGGGCGGCAGCATATATATTATGAAGCGCCTTACACCAAACAGATGTTTTCATATTTCAAGCTTATCGTAAGAACGACCACAAATGTAACGATACGCCAAAGTCTGCCAGTATCGCGATACTGCTCAGCCCTGGATTTCTGCCGACGCGGCGCAGTTGCCAGCCGCAGCAGCTGAGCGGCGCGGTTCCAGAAGAGGGGAATTTTTTCGCAGCCGCAGAGCAGCGGTGCGGCAGCATCCTCGCTGGCCATTTACAGCACCGCGGCGGATCACGTGACAGCACGTATCGAGCAGACGTCAGACAGAAAAAATACGCAGCCTATCTGGTTTCTCGTGCTGGATCCTTCTGTGGGTTTATTTCCCGCTTCAGCGGTGTGTCCAGCCTTGAAGGGGTTAGCCTGTGTGTCTGCGATTCATCAAGAGTTCGTGAAGTTCATTTCCTCTTTCTCCTTTCCTTATGTGTCACGTGTATGTACTGGCATTACTTGTCAATAACTCAAATGCCGTTTCAGACAACGAGCTTTCAAGAAACGCCAAGCAAAGGCACATCAAGATTTTAGTGTGTGTGTTTAAAATGCCTCTAGCATTAATAAAATAAGATACAAATTAGGAACGACGAATAAAACAGTGAGGTTGTTACTGCTAGGCACAGAAACCCATTGGGCGCGTGTGCTTGCTGTAAGCAACATTGCACATCGCATCGGCTGAAAACGCTCAGGTATAATGAAACCTTGCGGAACCGCTAACGTCAGCGATTTTGGCCTAGGAATCGAAGCATGTGAAAGAAGCTTAACAAAGTCAAGTTTTTTAAATAAATAACCCAGTAGGTATTTATTAAAAACTAAGTGCTTGCAAGCTGCCTCCATATCGGGTTTTTTCTTTCTTTTTTTTAAGTTTTCTAACTTTTTGCGGTCGAAAGCGGGTGCACACACGATACAACATTTTGTTTTCCCAGCCTGGCAGATGAATTAGGTTTAGTGAACTACGCAGAATAATTCAGAAAACGCGGTGGCTATATAAGGTTCTAAACTTCCAGACTGATTACTGCAAGTTCCAGTTGAAGGTGAGACGAGCCGTATGTACCTCTACATGAGAGTGGAAATGTTTGGAAAACATGTGAATTAGATGACTGAAGCTTTAAACTCCCATCAAATATCGCGCTAACCGTAGAAGCCATGAAAGTGTACGGCGGCAAGTATGGCAAGACAACACACTTGGTAACATCTAGTAGCAGTAAGATCATGCAGTGGACATCGTTCTGTGCTACAATGTCATATTAGTTTAACAACATAGCTCCTCTTTAAAAGCCCTTGTATTCAATAGGAAGTTTTTTGGTAAGATGTGCTTTACCAGAATCACATTTTTACTTGATCTTACAAAACGCTGGGACTGTCGGTAGAGTCTCAGAGCTCTTCTTCACGATGCTTAACACTTAGATTCATGCTTGTTTGCTTGGTTGTTTGCAAATTGCAACTTGCTCGCCCACAACGAAGAGGGAAGCACACTGATATAAAGAGTTGGACTCGGGTCAAACTCCTGAAATCAAAATATTCACTAATAAAAAAAAAATCTAGAAGTACACGCTAGTTGGTAAACCGGATCTTTGCGCGCCTACTCTTTTTCTCCCCTCAATCGTTCTTTGCTCCCCAAAACACAGGACACCAAACGATTGCGCGCTTTCCAAAAGCTCGAGACAAGTAACAACGCTTGAATCGGTTATAGTTACTACAATAGTATAGTGTCACAACAGGAGAAGACGCTCCGTCTTCCGCAAAAATAAAGTTCCAACACGGAAATCGACTGAAAACGATGTGACGGTAACTTGCATGCTGCTCAGAAAGAAAACTAGGGATATTTTTTGTTTTAGTTCTTGTGTTTCTACAATATTAGGACACGTCGTCGGTGGAATGCATATTTTGACTAGGGACCTGTTGCGTTGTTTTGTTCGTCTTAAACAAACTAATAATAAAAATATAAAATCTGACATCAACTTTTTTCAAATTTTTTATAACAATGTAAAATACTAGATTCCGTTTTACTGCCGTTGGCTGTCGCACTGGAGCGACTCTGCGGTGCCGTTGCCTCCCCCCGTCCCCCGGCATCTAGCTAAATACCGTCCAGCTTTGGTACGGCCGACCCATGCTACATACGTTTTGGGCTGCATCTTGACATTCTATTTTTTGTTTTTTTACCTGGGACGTAATGGTAGAGTAACGCCGTGAATATAACGGATTATGTTTTTGACCTAACGGTCACTTACTTTTTGGAAAAGTAATTTTAACCCTAATTACCTACAATTTCGCCTTTGGTAATTGTAAGTGTAATTCCTCACTTTTTTTAGTATTCTGTACGAGCCTGCCCAGCAGCCCAGCCCAATCCATCTTCCTAGAAGGGACGGCCCGCTCCCCCACCAGAACTACAGTCCGTCTATCCAGAATCCCAGCTTCAAAACATCAGGAAAACCGAAGAGCTCCTCAACCTGAAGGGCTAGCATTGCGAGTCGAGAATGCCCGGACTAAGGACAACTCTTCAAGAAAGACTTTGATTGTCTTTCTCTCTCTCCCTTCCTCTGAAGCGTGAGAGCAACAGACCTGCCCAGGTCAACGGTGAACGCCAACGCAGATGACTGAATTCACAACGATTGTTCTTCTGGCGCCTCATCTCGACAGGTGTAGGGAGCAAACGGCGCACTTGGTCAAAAGTTGACGACCTGGTTGTTTGCTTTCGACCGCGTGGGGTGTCAACCGTGTCACATCCTTCGCCTCGCTCAACAAACACAAGTTCCATTTTTTTGTTGAATAATTAAAACCGCGCCACATTTAGTACACACACAGACAAAAAGAGCCGAAGTGCACGGCACAAGGCGTTTTATTCTTGGTGGGTCCGAAGAGCGAGTGTTATCAGTCACTTTCTTCTGCTTGTGGACACAGTGCCGTCTTAATTCTTTCGATAGCCTCTTCGTTTTCTTGTTTCCATTTCCGCAGTGCTTGCCTATTATTTTTGCATGACTGCAACGAGACAATAGGATTAGTTGCAGGGTAGATATTTTTTTTGTTCAGAAGAATAATGGCCCTATTTCGGGCAGTCTACGGCGGCACTCGCAGATGGCACGTCTCGTCTGCTCAGAGCCGCCAACGTATGTCGGAAGTGTCAGGGGGCCCTAATATATACGGGGTTACCAAGGAACCGGTGTATCGCCGCCTGCTGCGACTGGCCAGCTTCACGCCGCTTACAACTCGCAGCAGGCGGCGATGTCCCGGTCTCGCTTGGTCCCACCAGGTAGATTAGGGCCCCAAAACGCCCCGCCGCGGAACTTAGCAGCCGATCTTTTTAAAGTTTTGACACTTCATCAGTGCGGCGCGTGTTTCTCTAGAATACATTTTTCGAAGTGCGATAGTTTCTTTGAATAAACTAAGTACGAAAAGCGATATCTAAATACCCCCCCTCACACACACACACAGTTCTTCTACGGACATGATCCAACGAGACCCCGCATCCTTTCGCTATCCTTTCGTACTTCACGTTGCATTACCTATTGGCAGCACGTGCAAGTAGTCGAGCACTGTTATATCACCGTCTGCAAATGCTGCCGTATATTGCCCGAAACAGGCTCTTCTCTTCTGATTTTTCAACGAGACGAGTTCAACCCTCGATATTTTCACTCAAAACTTCTACCATCTAACCGCGCATTTGTGGTAAATAACAGCGCGGTACAACGAACAACCGAGTTTTACGAACCCAGTTGGTTCGAAGCGTTAATGTACATGCGGTAGAGTGTTGATCAATGATAGGTGGTGACGCCGGTTTCACCACTGATATTTATGTAGTCGTAAACATGGCTATTTGGTGAATATGGTCACCGAGTCTCCATATAACCATTCCCAAACCTAATTTTCTAGTCTTTCGCAGCATAAGGATGGTGCCAACTATGTTGCAAGCGTGAACGGAGGCTCTAAGAGCGCACTCTTATCAGAGCTGCTTCACAGGGTCGGTTTGCTGGTGAGCACTGGTATCTTTTCCGGGGGCTAGAATAGCCGCAAAAGGATTTCCTGATCACATGACTGGCTTTGTGGGGACCGATTATGGACAGTGTACCTATAAAGGTAGTCTGTTGTAGCTATTTTCTTCTACGTTGGCGTGGTTAGCGTAGCGTTCGTAGTAGCTTCGTTCGATTCACCTGCATATCCTGCACCGGTGCAGTAAATTGTAGGGCGGTGTGCTTCCGGTCGTATCTCAATGCACATACCGGAAGTACACTGCCCTACACTTTTCTGCACGAGTGCCGGAGCTCCGAAAGTAAGTGCTCTAGTGTAAAAGGAGCATTGAACAAAGCGACGTGCTCACGCAAGTAGCTTTGCCAGCGTTAAGCAGGGAAGACATGAGTGACAAAAACTTCGTCGCGTGGTGATTCCCAGAGCAACAGCTAATGACGTTGTGACGTCGACCTATGCCAAGCCGCCACGTCACAGCGTCCGCTCAAGTTGCATGGAAACTGCCGCGCGGCGCCTGTTTTCGTCGCTCTTGTGCTCCTTGCTTTAGATTGACGTGGAAGCTACGCTCGCCTTCACTAGCTACGCCAGCCTCAACTACGCAGCGCAGAATATTGTTGACGCCGAGACAGCCGACAGGCAAATCACTGCCTGACTACCGCCCTCGCTTCCATTGTAAAGTCCGATTCCTCGTACAGAAAAAAATGGTGAGCTGGCTTGAAATGCAAGTGAAATAAACCGAATCTGTGTACTTTAGGAGCGACAGCCAAAAGTCATTTCCGGGGAATGTTGTGTCACGCGATATGTAAAAAAAACTAGTGGCACGGCTTACGTTTTCTGCTCGGAATCGGCTGGAAAGCTCCTCTGAGCCGGTCACGTAGGCAGAAGATCCCTCTTGGGGCTATTTTAGCCACGGAGAAAGATAGCCGCATTCGGCAAATCGCCCCACGGTGGTGTTTGTGGCGTGTCGGGCGAACCGCAACAATGGAACGCCAAGTACTTTGAAGTGAGCATTTTCGTGTGTCTTCCACTTTCCCTCGTCCTTTTTGCGCTGTTTTATTTATTACGAATTATTAGCTCTTTGCCAGTTCACGGATGATACCAAATTATTCAATATGAAAAGTTACAGCAGGAGCATGTAAGAAATAGCTACAAAACGCGGCTAAATAGGGCACAGGTTTTTCAAATAAAGCAAAATACTAATCCAGAATTTTGTAATCCAGAATGTCCCCCTATTGAAAAAAAACATTTCGCACCTATATGAAAGTAAACGTGTTCATACCGGTAACAGTTTAGCCTACCGGTCACTTGTTTGTCAAAGCGGTCGCCCGCATGGCTCAAAGGGGTCCCCCACATGAGCCAAAACAATCACCCATTTGGGTAAACAGGTCACTCCTTTGGCAAACGGGTCACTCGTCTCGGCAGATGGGCCACTAGTTTGGACAAAGTTGTCGCACGTTTGCTCAAACCGGTGACCATGTTGCACAGACGGGTGACCGGAGACCTGCAAACTGTACCGGTTTAATAAAACGGCTCTCCGGAGCCTGTTTGATAATGAACGTACAGGTCGGCGGCATGGGCGCGCCTTTTTCAGCCGTTGCAGCCTATGTTTCCGGAAGGCCGAGAGCGCTGGTTCGCCGATTTCAAATCGTCCGCGTAATGCAAGTAATTATATTTATATTTTGATTGCGCTGATGTTCGCTTATACTGCAACTCGAATAAGCGAGATTTTTTTTAACGTAAATTAGCGACGTTGGTGGGCCGATATTTTTGACTGAACTTTAAAACTTTGGCGTTCTTTGTTGCCTCAATTTACTTATTTAGTTCGAATATCTCTCGCAGAAGACGCGACCGCCTGAAAAAATGCGCGAACACGTGGCTGCAAGAACATCGAGCATTGCGAGAGCACGCCTGCCGTTGCAGTAGTCAAATTACGAGCTCGCGCTGAGTGCTGTCTTCGCTCGGGCGCAAGCCGAGGTTCTGGCCGGCGCCATTTCCAGTGTTCGAGCGTGCTGAAATGCGCGCGATTCGCCTGCTTTCCGAGGCTGCAAACGCGTCGTGCTGGAGTGCCTGAGGAGAGGGCGGGGAAACGAAACCACGTTTTTGCGCGGCGGAAGTTACTTTGTGAGCTGAAACACTCGCTCTTGAAAGCAACGGACGTGGGAAAACTATATTTGGTCCCTGCCTACCAGTCACCGTGGTCGAATGTCGTCGGGTGTTGCCGTTCTCACGCCGATGCAGAAATGGAGCTTTCTAAATTGAAACGTAAGGACCACCGCAAGGTCATCAACATTCCTGTTCTTGTTTGAATATACAATTCTACGAAAATCCCTCTTTAACTGAAAGACTGCTGCGCCGAAGTATTGATCACCTGGGTTCATCTCGGTGGGCTTTCTTTTGAGAGGGACCCCGGTCCGTCAAAAATATGCCGCGAAAGAACGTTGGTAAAAAAAAAGTGATCTAAAGCACAGAAGGCAATGTCTGCACGCTGAACCCATACACAGGGCATGTTTGTCTCGAGATCAGTCGTTGCACAAAGCGGTCCAAGAACCTTTCTGACCCTGGCTCGCGATGTCTTGCATCGTTGCGCCCAGGTTCTTTTTTTTTTTCTTTGTGTTTAACTTGTACCTCGCCTGCCGGCCTGGCAAGCACACACCGCTGGATAGTGTTTTTGTCCTATGCTGGACAGTTACATTTTGCATAGAATTTTTGCAACCAGTTGGCGACGGAGCGGGGTGGCATGGTTTCGGTATAGATCGACCCCGCCGGGGGCACCTGTGAATGCAGGTGTTTGGAGAGTGGCGTCTCCACGAACCCCGAGCCCCGCCGGGGGCACCTGCAACTTAGGTGCTAGGTGCTTCGTGAGTAGCGTCACCACGGACCCCAGCCACGTAGGCCGCCATACCCGCACGATGGAAGCACCTACTTTGGTAGGTGCTTCGTGAGTGACGGCACTGCTAACCATGAGCTATGTGGGTTCGCCCACCCACGCCTTAACCTGTGTCCGGGGAAAAGGAAATTCTGGTGGTTGAGCTGAGCCCGGGGTACGTTTGGACCCTTCGGGGCCCCCCGGGCGAGGCAATATGCCACTTCGGCCCCTGCTTCTCGTAAACCAGTGTCCTGGCTTGGTCCGACCAGAATGATTCAGCCAGCCGCCTTTCTTCACCTCTCCTTTCTTTACCTTTCTTCTCCTTCTTCTCTTCCTTCTTTTTTCACCTTCTTTGGCGGCAAGGGCTAACCTAGGGCGGCGATGGACCTCTGTCTTGTCCCACATTTGGTTATAGTTTCCCGGCAGCACTGTTAGTGTAACGTCTCCAGCCAAGCCCTTCTTGTTATGGTGCGTTACCTAACCCCTTGTTGGGCTCGGTGGTGGGCGGTGCACCGCGGATTCTGAACACTCTTCGCCCTCCTATGGCGCCCCGCTCCTCCAAACCCCTTTCAGGGCAAGCCATTAAAAGGCGTTGTCTTGAACTTAAAATTATTGACAAAGATTGTGAACTATAAAAACATTTACTAAGTTTATGACGCTGCCGAAGCGATCCGAATCGTAAGAGCATACTTCTCTTCACCTTGGTGGTAGTCATACCTAAGAGTGGTTTTAAAAATTCTAAACTTTCGAAGCCCACGCACCGCAAAATGTCGAACTTGCTTTCCCAAGGTCCATCTAACCGAAATTTTAATCTATATGTTTCT
>NW_024610013.1:0-47500 GCF_016920785.2 Ixodes scapularis
AATCTGAATTTGCTTTCTTTCTGCATGGCAGGTTCTATTGACATGTTTTGCAGGGAAGGGTGGTTGAAACCTGGAAGATGTCTACATCTTTGTTTTATATATTTTGCACATTTATATAGAGCAGTCGTTCTCAACCATTGATGTTTCGTGCACCCCTTGTGGATTGGCGGAGATGATGAAGGACCGTGTTCGTTGTGAGGGGAACGGAAATGTGTGGGTTAATTATGATAATGAATTTAATAAATAGATATAACTAAGGGCTAGTGTGAAGTAGACTTCTCTCATTGACATACATACAAGAAAACTCACCAGAAAATTGGAACGTTTCTTCTCAAAATGAAAAAAAACTTGTGTTGCTGGGCTGGACTGATGAGGCAGGGTTTGCGGACCCCTGGAATGCCTTCATGGACCCCCATTTAAGAACCTAGTGATATTGAGAAATGTATTTCTGAAGAGTACCAGCACTCCTACCTCGTAATAAAGAGGATGAGGCATTATATTGATAAGCTATCGTAAAATAGGGTTACTTTGTGACATATTTCGTACGTTTTCATTCTTTCGCTGAACAATTATCAAGATAAACGCGAATGAATAGTGGCATAACGTTTCTAAAACCTTCCCTCACACGGCGGTATGTTCTACAAATCTGCATCTTGCCTTTTCAATATGGGAAGCATAAGTGACATGAACCAATCTTCGAAAACTTGGTGATCGAACCAACCAGATTTTGTTTGATTATACCGGGCCCCCTCTGGTCCATTTTCTGTCCATGTCGACCAAAGCTTTTCTGCTTTGTAATTGACTTAAAGTGGAGCCAACTCTCCCACAGCACTTCCACAAACCATAATTGAAGTACATGCTTTTGGTGCGTTTTTTCATTTTTTTTGGATACTTAGCTCCTCTTCTAGTTATCACGTTTTTGCTCCCTGGATCATCCTGTACATTTGTTTCGCCATAGTTCCAAATGTTTTTGTCCCGAATACCATCTAGCTCATTTTTAGATGTTTTAATAGTACTCACGAACCTTTCGGATGCTGCCCTCAGTGACAATTTCTTTGAAAGGACCAACTGAACGGCATATATAATTTAAACTAAAATTGGAGTGGGGTAACTTTGTGACAATTGGCGTGTCAAAATTACCCCGCGAAGTATCAACATTTCAGTTTCTTTTCTATAACGTTAAACAAACATGACTTGATTAAATTTATATTACAGTTTATTTTAGCCCACATATTAACAATCAGAAGTACATACCTGTTTTCGCTGTTTTCCTTGTGCGGACTGGTCAAGCACATAAAGTTTACGGTGCTTCAACAATGCGCTCTAAAACACCATTCAACTGTCGACGTCTAGAGTGGCTCCGGAGCGCGGGGACTTCGGCCGGCTGCCGCTAGATGGCACGGCATGTCAGGCGAGCTTGTTGAGTGGCTCATAGCTTTTCGGCGGCGCCTGGTCGTGGCACGAGATTTAAAATACAGAAAACCGAGCATGTGTCATAAAGTAACCCCATGCAGTCTCAAAGTAACCTCATTTTACGGTATGCAGTGAATTTAACTAGTGTTCCTATAATCCGGTCAAGGCAGATATTGGCATCCATATTGCTTAGAGAGAAAACACGTCTAAACTGAAAATGTTGGTCTAGCAGATTGAGTGTCGGCCACTGTTGTGAAATCGGCTTTTGCAGTGGTTCTTCTCTTATGAAGTTGAAGCTGTCATGGGTACCCTACTGAAAAACCCAGTAACTTTTCACTATCTGGATTATGGAACTGGAAATCTAACTTGAATTGTTTTTGAAAACTGGACATCCAGATTGCAGATAAAGGAATTATTTCTGAAAACCTGGAATTCAGATAGAATCCAAATAGATTTCCAGTTTCATAATCTAGATAGCGAAAATTATACTGGCTTTTTCAGTAGAGTAGGCAAGGCAGTTTCAACTTGGCTGCAAATAGTGTTTCTGTGTCTGTTTTGCTGACAGTGCAACCATACCTTGAAGTTTACTTTGAAATTGTTTTATTTTTCCCTTTGGCAACAGGCCACACAATTTCTTTGGGCACAGGCCTAGCATATTGCGAGATGGAGCTCTCATCTATCTGGTACATGCTAATGGCAGACGGTGTGGAGCATAGGTTTCTGTATCTCATCAGGTGCATATATCCAAACACAGATGTAATTGTATGTCTCTTGTTCTTTGTTTTTGCAGCACAAACTTCACCAAGAGGGATTGTATCATTGTATCCGTGGTGCTTATCCTGGCCATTGTTGTCATCGCAACCACTCTCGCCCTCGGCCTCCCAGTCATCAACGAGAAGCGAGCGCGCTACTTCGACGTCAGTTTCTTCGTCTCTCCATCCGAGCTCAAGTCGTTTAGTTCTGCCGCCGTCGTCGCAGACGCAGAGCCCTGTGCTGACATAGGAAGGTTAGTGGACACTGCTGATGCTTTCTCTTGAAATTTTTCACTGAACACCTTCTGCTAAGGGTGCACTGGCTTTTCTTGTTTGACTGCTCATGTCCAATGGTCAGAATGTTCAGCTTTTTTTTTTGTTGGAGCAGCAATAATGGAGGGCTTTACAAGAGGAGCCTGTCTTGATTTTCTTAACCTGCAACAGACTATGGTAAAAAAAACAGCCTCCACAAACAACAATTGTCTGCTGAAACACACCCAAGATTGAAAAGTCGGAACCACGCTTCATGTTTTTGCGAAAGTGCGGCACCGTGCGTGACATTTACTGTTTTGGCCATCGATCACGTGTTCTAATCTCTTAGCTCTTACTGTACCCTTCTTGTGGCACTTAACCAGGATGGCAGTTATCGTGTTGCTTCAGCCTATCATCATAGTAGTCATGTCGTCATTTCTCGCTTATACTACTGAGTGTTTGTTTTATTCTGTTGAAATTTTTAATTTCATTGAATGTACAATCCTCAGATTCCTGAGGGAACACATATCCTATGAATTAATAAAATGTTTTTATCAGGCAGTCATATTTTTCTGCTGGGATCTGCAATCTGTTTAAGAAAGACAACACAGTTGCCTGAAATTTGAGGCAATGGATTCGGTCTGACATATTGGCCCTACATACTTTTCTTCATGCTTGGCTATAATTGTTTGTCTTTCAAATTATGTTATATCTGTGGCATGTTTTTTTTTTTTATTTCCAGAAATATTTTAGGGAAAGGGGGCTCTGCCGTTGATGCTGCAGTTGCCTTGCTGTTTTGCGATGGTGCTGTCAATCCTCAGAGCATGGGATTGGGTGGTGGAATCTTTATTACAGTATACACCAAGTAAGTTTAGTGGTGCTCTGTTTTCTACTTTGTTTTAGTGTGTGTTTGTTTGGTGACTTGCGCAGCTGGTTCAGATACAGGATTGACACCTACTTTCATTTCATGCTGCATGTTAGTGGCAAGCATTTGACTTTCACATCCCATTTTTTTTTTTCTTTTTGTTCCATCGATCAAATAATTGATTTTTATCCTTGAGGTAAATTGTATGTGACAAACAGCATTTGGGTGAATTGTCTCGCACCGTGCCCCTACTTTGTCCCATCTGAGGGAATTCCGCCAGCTAAAGGGCCTTCCCATTTGCAGGCTAATACCATTAGTAACTAACATGTAAGCCAAAGGGCAAAGCTCTTTTTTTTTCCTTTGAAAATTGTTTTGTATTCATGCTTCATTCCTGTAGCTTGTGCTCCACATGTTGGTTTAAAGTACATCTGGCAGAGTACTTTGTGTGAATTCTCTAGTCTATACGTAATGTGGTCAACTCCTAAAACATTCTCTGCACAAATGTTTTTTTGTGCTATCCACCGACTCATAGAGCAAAATATAAGGGGCATTTTCCTTGAACTTGGAGTGACCTTTAAAATGTGTTAATTTGAGAAGCCTGGTAAATGTATACTCTCTGAATTGTATTGGCATGTTTACTCAAGACTACCATGCTGTTGATGTTAGGCATCCTGACTGCATTATCTGCAGATTTTGAGTTCTTGCACATGCTTCAGATAAGGCAATTCTAGTTTAGAAAATAAGCATTGAGACATTTTACATTAATAAGCTAGGACAGCAGTAAAATGACTAGATCGAACCACTACTTATGTTATGACTAATTTTGTTTTGTTTTTCTTTTTGTCTTGTAGCGCAACAGGTGTTGCGGAAGTGTTTGATGGCCGAGAAGCATCACCTGGAGCAGCAACGCCCGAGATGTTTGTTGGAAACAGCACGTTACTTCAATCGGGTAAGTGATCAGTTCCTCTGATGTCAAGCTCGGTGGATGTATCGCAAGTTATTTTTCCATCTGTATTCACGTGTATGTGCACACAGTTTATTGTTGCTTCTATCCAGCTCCTTTATTGCAGGCAATGCTGGCAACTTCATTTCTTTACTAGTATTTTCTGTGATCCTAATTTCACCACTTAAGAAAAAAGTGTAACATAGTAATTTTAGTGGTGTTCAGAAATAGGGGTCAGTGTATCAGATGTTTTGAAAACAAACCCTCTGCTGCCGCCCCCCCCCCCCCCCCCCCCCCCTTCGGGACTTTTCCCCCTCACCTAGAATTTTACACATGCGGAATTCAAGGGTGAGGAGGGGGGGGGGGGGGGGGGGGGCAGGACATTTGGACCCCCGTCTGGAATCTGCCACTGGTGATGACTAAGTTTTTTTTCAAATTCTAACTTGCATCAAATACCAGATTTCAATGTCAAATGAAAATCCTTATTGCATGCCTTGTAACTCAGTCACTTGGCTTTAGAAGTTCCTTAAAGGGCAACTCCGCTTCATTTTTGGTTTTGAAAAAACAATGCAGTCCCCTTCAGTATCGCCTAAAAAGACCACACGTCAAATATTACGACTCAGTTCTGTATAAATGTTCCTTAAACGGTCCGGCAAACTTTGCAACTCGCCAAGTTGCCGAAATCGGCTGACTCGAGCGGGCGAATTCAGGCGCAACTAACAGCGCAGTCAAGGCTACGGAATGGGCGGAGCCAACATTGAGGTGAACGTCATCATCATGGCCCCCTTTTGCTTGTTTTTACTTACTTTTATTTTTACTCCGGGCGAGCGTAGCACATGACGTCAGCAACGTTGTCTCTCGGCGCTCAGCGGTGTCCACTTGATTGGCGTAACGCACCTGCGCAGGGCGCTTCTTGTGAGCTGTCCGGCCGCCTGCCGTGGTCCCACCGTTACAGACGTGTCCCGGGTCAACCACCGTCGTCGTCTCACCATTTGCGATTATTGTCTCTCGGAGTTTCGTCCACACTACGAACACCACGTGCACAGACTTATGCCGTAGTTGTGCAGACGTCGTCGAATGCCGTAGACACCAAAAAGTGGTGAAAAGTGCGGTGCAGGCAACACGCGCACCTGCCATGCAGGCTTTGCTGCCACACGCCCGCCCCAGTCCCGCCCGTCGTTGGGCCGAGGATCACGTGACATCTCGTACCACGTGATGGCCATGTACTTGGCGGCCCGAGGCCCGTGTTGCCGGATGGAGCCGAAGTTTCGATTTCTGCTCGTGTTTAAGATTAGATTAAAAATATATATATCCCATTTTTCGCGAAGCAAACGACGTAGTGTCTTTTACTAGGGCTTTTTAGTTTGAAGTCACTCGTTATTCCGAAATCTTCGGAATTGAGCGGAGTTGCCCTTTAAGATAAAATATTTTTATGCTTTATTTCTTTTTTTTATTTAATATATATGTTACTGTGCAGTTAACACTGAACTTGCAGTGTCCAAGTGCTGTGAATTTATTATGATAAGTGACTGAATGGCCACTATGTTTGTTGTTTATGCCTGGCTGCTTCTGCAACCATGCAGTGCTTCCGTCTTGTGGTACTGCTCTGGTAGCAAAATGACTCTACATTTCAGTGCTTTAGAAGCATCCACTAGGGGAGACATAGGTATCATATTGTGAAGTGCCAGGCTACGCACATACGGCCTGGCTTCCATCAAATCACTCGGCTTTACCCTGTAAATGTGTATCTCTTTTTTTCTGCCGGCTGCCCATCTCTAATATTTGGTGGAGGTGCGGGTATCGTCATTTTCTGTTCATTTTCATCGCCCTGGACGTTGGTTTCAGCAGTCCTCCGCCGCAGTCAATCGACTTCCAGCTCATAGTCCTGCTGCACAACACCCTCCTCACTGAACTGCCTCAGATGCCTAAGTGACGATGAGACAAATCTTCAAGGAACATAGGCTATGAGGGTTTTAATGAAGGAGGTGAAGAATTAAGTGCCTTGAACAAGATGAACACTTGAGGAGATCGAGGGGCATGCGAACTGATGGTCCTCTGCCCTGTCCCCAGCCCCCGTTTCTATCAAGAATGATCACATGCATTCCCCAGCCCGGATCGTGACGCTATTGGTCCGTGGCTGACTCAGAAGTTGGCCAGGTTACGGAAGGGGCTGCAGGTCAAAAGACACGAAAACACATTCTCATTCTTCACGGCTGGCGACAGTCTTTCGTCTATAAATGTCTTTGTCCTTGTCTTCTGTCTGTGTCTGTGCGCTTTTCAGTTTACACCTGTGTTTCCTTCATTCATCGGCCAGGTCGTCCTTTCTAAAGGAGGGGGAAATGTGACAAACGAGATGACGCTGGGTCGGTGGAGTGCCTGACCATAGTGCACCAGGCTCCGCGCGCACGGCCTGGTTTTACGAAATCATCCGGATTCATCATGTGAACGTGTATCTCTTTATTCCTGTCGGACACTCATCTTTTAACAATATAACTAATTTTAAAGTAGCCTAAAATACCGAGCCAGCACCCGTGTTGTAATAAACAGCGCCTTCTACTTTCAAAGCATTTGAAATGTAAGCAAATGACATAACAGGCGACAACCCCAGCAAACATCTGAGCCCATCAGGCTAATCGAGGTGCTTCTCCACGTCGGCTGCTTCTCCAGCGAAGCTTTATGCACGTGCTTCGGTGCAAAGCAGGGAAAGTAGATGCACAGAGCAGGCTTTATGGGAGCAGGACTGCTGCTTTAGAAATTATGGTGTCCACCAGGCCCTTATACTGCCCGTATACCTTTTCGTAAGATGAAACAAATGCCTCCCTTAGCATGTACTCGGTGCCACTTTTGTTTCTCTGCCCTCAAACCTAAAAAGCGCCCAACCCAATGTTTTGGAATTATCTCATCACTTTTGGTTGGGTACTTGCTCAATATTTCGCAGCATGTTTTCTTGCATACTCAATCGGAAGAGGGGCATTTCTGAAACGGCGCTGGAGAGATGTGCGTTCCCCGAGGTCGAACATTTGGAGAACCCCTGCCTTAAAAACTCGAGGCTCGAGAGACTATCCGTTTTCTTTGCTTTTGTTTTCTATTCGCATGCAGGTCCTCTTTCTGTGGCCATTCCCGGGGAGTTAAAGGCGTACTGGGCTGCCCACCAGAAGCACGGCAAGCTTCCCTGGTCCGACCTTGTGCAACCCACCATCGACCTCTGCAAGAACGGGTTCCCCGTCGGCAAGCACCTGGAAGACAAGATCCAGGGAAAGAGGTCGCAGCTCCTCAACGAGCCCTCGCTCAAGTGAGCACTGCCGCCGCTAGAGATAATTGTACATACAAAGACTGGTTTACACATATGCGTTGTGATCGACCGGGTTGCAACCGCTTGTGATCACCTACGACAAGGCAATCATCTGGTAGCTTTGGGACACCAGAATTTGCTTATATTTTTTCATTTTTTTATGCAGCCTTTTTTCACCGTCGGCTCTGAATACTACTTCTAACAATGTTAAAAGTAGGTTTCAGCGTTTTCGGTAAATGCCGATCCTTGGATAAAAAAAAAACTTGAGCTTCACGGGAAGAAAATGGTCGACAGCTTTATTTTTTGTTGACCTAGAACATGGCCCGAACAAACCATCTGTGAGGCCGCTTCTTGGTTTGGAAGCGCGCGTTTTATCCTGTCCCTTTTTTCCCATAGGCATGGGGACACGTTTGGTGTGTTTGAGTTGTGCTTACGTTCCGTGCAGGTTGGGGAATCCCATGCACGTGTCCCATTTTTTTCCCAATGTAAGCCCCACCAATCCCCCAATTTATTGTCTGATGCCAATAATTGGTACCGAAATACACCAAACCTGCAGAGAAAAATAAACCCTCAAAAAACGCTCCCTAATTCGAAGAAAAATGGACCCCAGAAATTCAGAACCCTAGATATAGGTAGTGCATAGGTAGTGCATAGATTTGATTTTCAAAATACTGAAAACCCTCCAGTCTAGCCACACAGTTTCTGAGCCACCCAATTGATGGCGCCAGTGTTTTCTCATCGTGAGGGGTTGAGACACTCTGTCATGCTAAAAGGCAAATATGCGAGCTAGCTGCGAGAGATCTTGCAGATGCTGAAGAATAGAGGTGTGTACACAAGAAGTATGCTATGGGTGTATACATAGCTTGGTAGAAAATAATTTTCTACTGTTTCGTGTAAAGCTGTGTACTGGAAAACCCTTAATGTTCGTGAGCCCTTAATTTTCGCGAATTTGGCAATTAAGAAATTTGCAAAGTTTAAGGGCACCCGAAAATTTCGATCCTTGAGAGTTTCAATGCAGGTGTCTGGATATCGCAAAATCTAGTGGCCGCAATTATGTCCTCTGTGACCAATTCGCGAAAAATAGAGGCTGTGAAAATAGTGCAACCCTTGAATGACTAATGTGCTTGTTTCTCAAGTTGTGTTGTTCCCTCCAACAGTCGATTTTCGACAGGCTGTTGGCTTTATTTCTTCATTAACCTCAAAATTCTCAAACTTGCTATATTTAAAAAAAAAAGAAGAAAACGCAGAAAAAAAAAGGTATTATATTAACTCTGATTATGAGACTGATTCTGCCCTCCCAGCAGTCTTTCTCACTACAGAAGAGAACAGTTTATGAGCTTCAAATTGAACGGGAAATCTTAAACTTGGACGAGTTTCAGATACAGTCACGTCTCCCTTGTATGGACACTGGTAATATGGGTACCAGCAAAAGCTTTAGGTGCATATTAGGTAAATGCACACATTCTTATCTCTTCGTTATGGACAACTTGCATTATGGGCGATTTTTGGGGATAACGGAGATGTCCGTATTAAGGAGACACGAATGTAGTAGTTGTAAGCTTGGGCTGATGGTGCATGATTGAGTTTCTCTTGGCATTTATGGCTTGGCCTATTGCAGAGAGGTGTTCTTCAACAACGACACTCAAGACCTGTTCAAGCAAGGGGAGATCATGAAGCGCCCAGTCCTGGCCCTCACACTCGAGCAGATCGCCCAAAACGGAGCGGACGAGTTCTACAATGGGGCCACTGGCAAGAAGTTTGTTCAGGACCTGGCCAATATGGGTAAATTAAACCCTTTGCGAGTTGGGTTTCATGGATTGAACATGTCACGTGAGATAGGGCCTTTACTCAATAGTCACCAAAGGTCCTGTGCTGCAGTGGATGTCAGAATTCTAAAAGGACCGCATGGAATGCAGTTTTGCTGTAAATAACCTTAAGAAAAAAAAAGTTTGTACTGGGTTTTTTATTTTGGCATTTTACTTAGAATTTGATTAATTAGAGCAACAGCGCAGGTATTCTTTGCCCCTTTCTATCGAGTAAAAACGACTTCTACGAGGTGTTTCTCTACACATGAGCCAAATTGTTCAGCCCGCTTGGGGAAGTGAATGATGTGTTGGAACTTTCGCGAGGACGGCATCGGCTTATTTCTGCAGAGAGGATATGCGCCAGGAGCAAGCTTGCCTAGGCAGAGACGATTTACGATCGCGCGCGGGGGGGCGAGATGTAAACTTCGTACCCGCAGCGGCCGGATGCAGCCGCGAAGATCAACAGCTGGGAAAGTGGAGACGGACAGAACGAAAGCTGGAACGATATGGATCGGAGAACGAGAAAGTGGCTCGTCTGTTTGGAACGTGTGTGGTGTGTGTAGTTTAAAATAAAAGTGTTGAGATTTGTTGAGACTGATCGATATCTCGGAACGCCAAGAAGCAACAATTCCCTCAACATGATGTTCAGTATAATAACCTTTCGAATAATTAACTTTTTAATTAATGAATTGATAAAGGTGTTTTCAATTAGAAACTTAATGAGGACAATCGAAAACTACTGAATGAACTCGTTTTAGGTACATATAAGGCACATACAGCATTTTGTGGCGTTCCGAAAAAACGCTAAATTTGGACGCATTCCCAGGTTTCGGTTTCCTATCGGAGGGCATTTTTTGCCGGAAGTACTGCCCCCTTATGGCCGAGGCATGCAACACACATATGCCGCATATCACGAAGGAGGCCCCCGCGGGGGACACCTGCGTTAGTAGGTGTTCAGTGAGTGATCTCGCCACTGACTCCGAGCCATGTGGGTTCGCCTGTCCACGTCTGGCTGTGCTTGGCTTTCCCGTGTCTGAAAAAAAGGTCATCCTGGCGGTTGAGCCGAGCCCGGCCATGATTAGACCATTCGGTAGCCCCTGGGTGAGGCAACACACCACTTCGGCCTCTGGTTCTCATAGACAGGAGTCGTAGTAAGACCCGGCCAGGACGATTCACTCGGGCCTTTTTTTCACATCGCCTCTTTGTATTTTCTCTCCTTCTCCTCTTCTTTCTACTTTCACTTTCTTTGGCGGCAAGGGCTAACCTTGTGTGGCGATGGGCCACTGTCTTGACCCACACTTGGGTATAGTTTCCCAGCAGCACTGTTAGAGTAATGTCTCCAGCAAAGATCTTTTTGTTATGGTGCATTACCAAACCCCTTGTTGGGCTTGGTGGTGGGCGGTGCACCAGATTCTCGGCATCTTTTGCCCTCCTATGGTGCCCCACCCCTCTAAACCCCTTACAAAGCAAGCCTTGAAAAGGCACTGTCTTTTCATCATTCTTGTCCAGCTCGCTTGCACCTTTGCATTCAATTGCATTATAATCAATACTGCATGTCATTAATTTTTCCAAATGGACCCTTTAGCAGAGGCCAATAGGATATTAAAGGGATTGTCTGGTGATATTCGGAAGAAGTTTTTGCACTGGTCACGTAGAGAGGGCCTAATTATAGTCATATGAGATATTTATTTCATTAAAAGATGCCGCAATATTCGTGAAATCAATTATGAACATCACTATGAAACTTCACGCCAAATTTCGCAAGTATGCATGGCTGGTCGTGAAGCGACGTCGCGTCGAGCATGGTGACATGAGAGTCCCGGGTGTTGACTTATTCCCGGGTTTGATCAACATGGTGGATGGTGCGTACAAAGATCATTGGCGAAGAATTAGGCTTCCCTCGATACTGTCAATCTGGTCTTTCTTAGAACAAAGTATTTTACTGAGACAGCAGTCAAGAGCTGAGGTGGCTTTCTTTGCCTGATGTTACGTCAGAGCTTCTGCTGTTGGCAACGGAAACCCTGTGTTTTGCAGGTGCAATCTGAGCAGCTGGGCTCTGTTTAAAATTGAATTACTTGTGTGGCGGAGGATTAAATTTTGGATATTGTGCGGATGATGTTGCTAAAAGCAATGGCAATATACCGTATATTGCTGCATATAAGTCGACCCCCCCCCCCCCGATTCCCAACCCTCACAAATAAAAAGAAAACTTTTTTTGACGGAAAGGTAAATTTTTGAAAATGAGCATTTATTTGAACTTAGCACAGAAAGGTCTAGGGCCTTGTCGTATTTGCCCTCGTCGTGGTCGTCGTCGCTTGACACAACGATGCAGTCGCTGCTGTCAGCATATTGTGGGTCACAGGCCAGTTGGGGGAAGCGGCGTCAAGTACACTTTGAAAAGGTCTCACAAACCATGTCCGTTGGGAGTCCATATCAAGCGTCATTGACCCACTAGGCCCCAGTGCTCAAAGATGCGCGCTTCACACGCCCTGTCGCTGTCTTGGGGTTGTCATCCGAACTCATCCACTCATTATAGAAGACACCCACGCGGTCCTTGAACCGCTTGTTGAGCACCACGTCAAGGGGCTGGAGAATTAATGTCATACCGCCCGGAATGATGACGAGGTCGAAACCCTGTGTTCCCTTCCGCCTTCTTCAACATAACATGGCAGTGAAGTGGTTATGCTCATTGCCTGTCATCAGCAGACGAACCTGACAAACCCGTTCTCTGTGACCGTTCTCCTGCTGGGCGTGTCGAACCAGACCAGCGTTTGGTTGGCGTTGCTGATCTGTCCGAGCATGAACTCCTTTGTCCTCAAGTTGGCGACTTAACGATAATAGCTATGCAGCTTCTCCTCGTACGCATCGGGCTGCCGCTGAAAAACGGTGGTTCCCCTTCTTATGCTCAAGTCATGGTCAAGGTATCGAAGAAGTGGGTGGCACTTCACGAAATTCGCCACCCACTTCTTCGATACCTTGAAGTCGCTTTGGTCGATATCCATTTCATTGGCGACGGTGTGTGCCTTGCCTTTGATGGCCTCGTATGACACACTGAGGCAGGAAACTGTCCTTACTTCGGACCGCGGAAGGATTGACGGGTACCAGAGCATGCAAATATCTTGTCACGCTGTTGCTTTCATCCTCGTACGCACTACTTCGAAATGCCGAAGCTGCGTTCAGCTGTGGCATTATTCTTTTCTTTGACATACGGGATAACCTTTTGCTTGAAGGACGCGCTTTACTGATCCGTAATTTTGGAGGCATTGTTGGTGTTTGCCGAGGAAGTCACGATAGCTGAGTACCAAATCGCAACGGGGCTCCAGCATGTGTGCGTCCGACGATTCAGTGAGTCAGCTGCAATGCGAATGATGCAAATTTGAAACAATCCCTTCATGTGCGGAAAAAAGGGAAATGTCCCTAAGAGCAGGTGAAACGTCCCTAATATCGCTCCTTCGGCTCAAAATTTGCGCAAACCTGCGTATAGGTTGACCCCACTAATTTTAAATACATTTTAAAAAAAAAGTGGACTTTTACGCAGCAGTATACGGTAATTTATAATTGTTAGTTAAAATTTTACCGGACAATCCCTTTAACCTTTTGTTTTTTTTGTGCAATGCATACTTTTCACTGGAACAATTTGGCTCACATTTTGAGAAACACCATGTTATTGGGATAATTTAAATGGGCACTGTTAGTTTCAATATTATGGGTTTAGATCATTCGAACGATTGGTTATTAAATTTTGATTCATTTTCTTATCAGTATTTACTACTTCAGTTATTGCCATCGGATAATAGCAGGAATACGAGGCTCGGTCTATTTGAGAGCTCTTTTCCCTCTTAAATGCTGCCATACACACTTTTTGTACAAGCACTTTTGTAACCTCGCATCCTTCAGAAGTTCAACCGTTTGCCATGGGTTCTTTTTTTTTTCCTTGACTCTCACACTTCACCAGGTGTTGTAACAATGTTTTGATTTCTAGCGACGACAGTCTTGACATTTTTCGAGATCATTTGCAAACTTTTTGGCTTGGGGACACATCAAAAACCAAATTGTGAACTGTTACTATCCAGTTTTGCTGTTGAATGTTGAAGTTAGTTTGTGTGTTTGGGCCTGTGTTGTGCCTCTGATGTGCCTGAAGTAACTGCCTGTGGTGACTGTGCCCATCATGCCCTTGATAACTGTCCATGATGCCTGTGATCACTGTGCCCGTAGCGACTTTGGCCATGATGCCCTCCTTTCTTTTGTGTCGCAGGTGGCATCATGACTGAAGATGACCTCCATTCCTACAAGGTCCATGAAAAGCCAGCCTCCAGGTCAACCTTGTTGGGAGACCACGTGCTGTACAGTGTGCCACCACCCGGCAGCGGGCCCGTGCTTTCCCTGATCCTCGGAATCATGGACGGCTACGGCTACAGCGCTCTTAACAACAGCCAGGGGATCGACGAGGCGGCTCTCATGTACCACCGCTTTGTGGAAGCTTTGAAGTTTGCGTATGCCAAGCGGACCTACCTTGGAGACGAGGAGTTTGTGAACGTCACAGAGGTGGGTTTGGAAGTTTGAAAGCAGACTAAAGAGGCGCTAAAGTGGTTACAGGTTCTCATTTAGTGCCGCATGCTCAATCTATGCAACCCCTAAGCATCCTAGGAAACGCATAAGCACAACCATGCGTGGCTTTTTTCTCCATTATAAATGCTACCAGTTATCACTAGGCACCCCTTTTTCCACGACATGTCTTGGGAAAGGGGCATGATGCAGTGTTCGGTCACATTTTTACTATAGAAAAGGTCTAAGGAATGTTCTAATTTAATATATTTTTAGAATGCTCAAAATGCTTGGATTCAGTTATCGCCATAAAAAATGAACTCAGTAAAATATTCTCTTATTTTAGTCATTGAAATTTTGCACTGACCTAGGGAAAAAAACCTGGCAGAAAGGTACAATGTAAGGGAGCTCCCAGATGCCATGAAAATTTACAATGCGGAATTACAGAACCTTAGCACAGCCAAGGATGATTTCAGGAAGATATATTGATTGTAGTCAGTGATGGTGATGCTCAAGGAAAAGAAAGTACAAAAGGCAAAATATTTCTGTAAGGAGAAGATTCTGAGCATAGTAGCTTGGCAAAAGTGTCAATACATGGTGCCTTCATCAAGCGTTGCAGCTAGGATCTGCCCATTGGTCGTGGCAAGTATGAATAAATAAAAACAAAAAGGGGCAACAAGCGTAAGTCAGCCTTCCTTGGCACTAATAGATAGTGAGGTCCTGATCCCTTGTTATCATCTCTAGGCATCGTCCTGGAAGTATTCCTTGAGGTTGTACTAGAAGTCGTCCTTGTGGTTGTCCAAGAGGTTGTCCTCTAGGCGGCGTCCTAGGAGTCGTCCTAGGAGTCGTCGTAGGAGTCGTCGTAGGAGTCGTCGTAGGAGTCGTCGTAGGAGTCGTCGTAGGAGTCGTCGTAGGAGTCGTCGTAGGAGTCGTCGTAGGAGTCGTCGTAGGAGTCGTCCTAGGAGTCGTCCTAGAAGTCGTCCTAGAGGTCGTCCTAGAGGTCGTCCTAAAGGTCGGCGTAGAAGTCGACCTTGGGGTCGTCGTAAAAGTCGACCTTGAGGCCGTCCTACAAGTCATCCAGAGGTCGTCCTTTAGGTCGTCCTAAAAGTTGTCCTTGAGGTGATCCTAGACGTCGTTTTCTAGGCGTCGTCCTCGAGGTTGTCCTTGAAATCCTCCTAGAAGTCGTCCTTGAGGCGGTCCTAGAAGTCGTCCTCGAGGTCATCCTAGACTAGACGCGGCTCTCCACAGCCAAAAAGTAAAGATTAAAATAAAAATAACAGCTCTGCTGATGCCCATGGAAGGGCTCTATTCATTTGCACATATGGTTGGTTCTCCATTAAATTATGATACAAGTTTTCTTGCTTATCCAACAATGCCGCCACAGTGGCTTGGAGACAAAGCGGTGGCTTACGGATACCCGCTTGGCGTGTTCGGACCTTGGTTGAGTTGCCTGCAAATTGGCAGAAGCCTGTTGTGGAGAAAGTGCCATGTAGACAAAATTTCTGTTGTGCATCTTGATCCCTTGGTGATTTCCTCAGTCTTTTGCTGAGGCATGCCAGGTGCCCATTGGTTTGTTAACTAAAACTCTAAAATTTCTGAACTTCTGAACTGAATGGTTTGAATTGGAAATTAGCTAGCTCAATGAATTCTATTTCGTTTTTGACACTAATAATGGTATTATTATTCATTCAGACTGTCTGGTAAATAACCATTGTTTGCATAGTTTGAACATTACAACTCTGTTTTGCCAGGCAAAAGCATGTGGAATTTCCCATTGAACAAAATGCTTAAGAAAATTTGCTCAGTTTCCGTTTTAGACCAAATCATTCTTCGAAGGAAGTGAACACAAGGGGCATGGATGGGCACCTCACTGCATTAGCAGATTCTAGGACTTTTGCTGCAGACTTGCTTTGCCACACACATTCGATATCCCCTTAATGTGTACATAAACTTCATGTGGACTGTGTGAACTGCACACAGATGATGCCACACGGGCTTCGACATCCACTTATGTGAACTGCATGTGAATGTAATTCTGGACTAACGTGTCTGCCTCTGCCTATTGTTAAAGGGGCACTGAGAGAAAACTGCCAGCTATTTCATTCAAATTACTGCTGTTATATACTAACAGCTATTAGTGCCTTGTGCATTTTCAATCTAGTGAAGCAGAACTTTCGAGAAATTTACTGATGTTAGCTGCTACACTGATGTTTGGCTTGATAGGAATAGATGTCCTTTCTGGTATAACCTGCACTAAGGAACCAAATCTTTAATTTTCCCTCTTTTCAGATTGCCTCTCAGATGTTGACGAAAGATTATGCTGACTCCTTGCGAGCGAAGATCTCTGATGTGATGACGCACGAGCCCGAGTTTTATGAACCAGTGTCCTTGACAGTAGACAACAAGGGAACTGCCCAAGTGTCTGTTCTAGCACCCAACGGTGATGCGGTCTCTGCTACCAGCACAGTGAATGGCTAGTGAGTACTGGCTTATATATTTATTAAAAATTGCCCTCAGGGCCCCGAGGGGCATTAGAGGGGAGTGGTTGGTAACTACAATTCTAAATTTAGTGTTATCAGTAATGGTGATGATGTCATCGGGAAGGCCATTCCAGTCCAGAATAACTTCTGGTGGGAGGTAATGTTGATGGGCTGTTGAGATGTTCTTGGGGCAGACAATTTTGCATGAATGATCAAGTCTTGCAGAGATATAGCTGGGCTGGCAAAGGAGAGGCCGTCGTAATGGTTTTAAACAGTAAATTTTATCGAGGCAAAGACTGGAAATTCTGCGATAAAGGGAAAGATCAGGAAGAGTTAATT
The DNA here is from genome assembly GCF_016920785.2 of Ixodes scapularis. Lineage (NCBI taxonomy): Eukaryota > Metazoa > Arthropoda > Arachnida > Ixodida > Ixodidae > Ixodes > Ixodes scapularis. The sequence continues at coordinate 16,687 of NW_024610013.1, forward strand.
GAGATTTCATTGCAGTGACACTAGAAAAGCGAGTAATTAGAAAGAATGAATCAAGCAGCACGATTTGGAACAGATTTAATTGCGTTAGTTAGAAAAGACTGATAACCATTTAGAACAAACCCACATACAGCGAATTATCGTCGATATCGGACTCACGAAAAATTTAAATAAAAATGCATGTAAGAAATAGTTATTATAACGAGCAACATATTGGCTATATCAAACTATTTCCCCTCGGGAAGGCTTCCAAAAACGCGCAAACAATTGTCTTCTAGCCTTTCCCCATCCCCCCCCCCCCAAAAAAAAAAAGAAAAATAGGAAAGAAAGAAAATTGCAAAAGATCAAGCTGCAAACAAAATTGAGCGAAGAGAAGCGATTCAGAAAGGGGAGAAAGCTAAAAAATACACTCTGCATGCATGCACAGAAAAAATAAGTTTCATCCCAAAACCGTTGCCCATGAAGAGAAGCAAATCAGAAGGGAAGATAAGCTAAAAAAACAAACTCTGCACGCATGCAAAAAAAAAAAAAAAAAAAAAGCTTTCTAGCGTGTTGTTACAAGGTGGGAGCAAAGAGATGAGAAAGAAAGAGAAGCTCTCACCTTACAACGAACGTATCGTGGATGTTCGTTTTAAATGGTTTTTGCTATATCGAACAGATCGTAGCGTTTCCTGCTGTTCGTTATAAACTGGTTTGACTGTACGAGTGCCAGATAGCTGAAGCATAATCTAGTTCTGGGCAAAGAAGCGTGACATAAAGGAGACGTTTGAGGTTAGAAGGGGCAGACTTGAAATTGCTACGAATATAGCCAAGTTAGCGGTTTGCTGATGATATTGCATTGTCGACATGAACATGCCAGGACATATTAGTGGTTAAATGAGTACAAATATACTGTACTGTGTAGCAATTTGGATGGAACTGTCTTTGAGTGTTAATGAGTTTAAGGGCTGGGGGAAGAATGTGTGAAGCAGAGGTGCAGCATGCATTTGTTAATGTTTAGACACATCTGCCAATTGCGTGCTTGGAAGAAAAGCACACATTCAAAGCGGGATGGTGCACGCGTGCCAGCTGTATTTGAGAATACTGTAAACCCCTTTATTTTCGCGGCCCCTATTTTTCGCGAATCGGTCACAGATGACATAATCGCGACCACTAAATTTCGCGAATTCTTCAATTCGTGAAATTCGCGAAAATTGAGGGCTCGCGAAAATTGAGGGTTTTACAGTAAATGGAAACTTTGCGAATGTGTATATCTCGATTGTAGTAAAAAGTTCCAAAATTAAACTGACTGATATGCAAGAGTATACTATGTTAGGCAGAGATACCCTTACAACCTGCATTCAATATGCACAGTTATTTCTTTTTTTAACTTGAGATTAAACAAGGAATATTTTATATAGCAAGATTTGTAAATTCACTCAATTGCATATGGTTGGGCATCTCTATAGGGTTCATTTTATGTCAAATCTGTCGTTTACTTGCCATCCCAAGACATCAGACCTTACGAAGACACAGTTAAAAAATATAGATAAACTTTGCTTATAAATGAACAAGCGGAACAACCTTCACAAGTTTAGCTGGATTTTCGTCTCAGCAGTATGCAATGGTAGCGAAAGTCGTGAAAAAACTATTCGATATTCAGATCGAAAATATTCGACCAAAACCAGTATTCGCTTCGAATTCACTTCGAACTCAAAATCTACTATTCGTACAAGACACCCTTGTGGTCATTCACTTTTAAGTCGTGGTACCAGTCATCAACAGTATGCTGAGGCACATTTAAAAGTCCTTCAGCCACCTGCTTGAGAGTATTTGCACATGTTTCTTTAAAGTATTGGAAACTGTGGCTCTTTGTTTGTCTAATGTGATTGAAAGTCTAATTGTCATTGAAAGTGTAATTTGTTAGTTTTTTTTATATTTATAAAATACCTAGCCACAGCTTAAAAGCCTCTACTAAGAACCGTACCTTACCAAACAAAATGTGGCATTTTGAGTTCCTGGATTGATGGTAATTTCTCAATTAATTTTTTTTCAAAACATTCGTATCGTAAATTGAACGAGTACTATATTAAAAATGGGCTCGAATAACATTCGCTTTTAATTTTCTTTTTTGCCGCTGGTTTTGACAGTTCCCTCCGAAACAATCCCCACTCGCTCTGTTGGCTGCAGCTTTGCATACATTGCAAATCCATCACAAAAGAGCCGCGCCTCACACCCGGTGTGCCTTCTTCTTTTTCCCAGCTTCGGGGCCATGCTGCGATCTCCCTCGACGGGCATCATCATGAACAATGGCATGGACGACTTCTCGGTGGAGAACTCTAGCAACTCGTTTGGCCTCCAGTGGTCTCCCGCCAACCTGATAGCGCCTCACAAGCGGCCGCTGTCTTCTATGTGCCCCACCATCATCACAGATGCCAAGGGCAACGTGCACACCGTGTTCGGCGGAGCAGGGGGCTCCAGGATAACGAGCGGCAGCGCATTGGTGAGTTCGAGGCCGGTTTGTCGGTCAGGGGGTGTGTGTCTTCCAGCAGGTTACGTGGCTGCAAAGGGGATTCTGGAGGTTGGATAGCCTCGACAGGGAATCCAAACTTTTCCAGCTCCTCTCGTGCACTTAAGAGTCTGGGGTAGAGGCAGAGAATGCCAGCTCCAGGTCCCGTTTGCTGATCGGTGTGGTTACCTCTCCCAATGGTTTATGCAATTGGCTCCGTGGAAAAATGGTGCCTAAGGTTCCAGTCAAATTCATAGGTTTTGCCTGTCGTTTCTTTTTTTAGTTCTTGTTTAACCCTGCCTTCCCCAGAAATAACTTGACTTGCCTTTCCTAGAATGGAGAAATGTAGTTCATTTCACTCTCATTTCAAGTCTCTTTGCCTCTTTTTCCTTGTGCATGGAATCAGATCTTGCTAATCGAAGCAAGGACATAATTGCGATGACCATTCGGCTGGAACGCTAGGTACCCTTCATTTTTTTACCCACGTGGCCGGCCACGGGGTCGTATAATTTCTCTCGCGGTTATTTTATCGGCTGGTTGAGGTACCCGCAGGGGCCGCCTCGGGGTTTTGAAATATTTTTTGGTCTCCCGTAAACCCTATCTGCCTTGGCTGATAGCTGAGGAACCCCTCCTGGTTTCGACATTGATGCAATAAAGCAGTGCAGAAGCGTAAAGACCCTGTAAACAATAATGCACATAAACTAGGGGATGTTTGGCTCGTAGTTATGCATCAAGGGGTTGCCCAGCTCTGATAAAATATTGCTTATGATAATTAAAGACACTGGGACAGTCGAGGAAATTTGGGAACTCAGGAATGCATGACGGTATCCTGGGAAACTCGTGTGTTCCTTGAAACCCAGTTTGAAAACCTGGGGGTTTGTCTAAACTTCTGCAGCCTCCTTTACATTTTTACAAGTTTGTGGTAAAAGGCTGAGAATGTAGTCTCCTGGAATTACAACGCACTTATTGCTTTCAAGTATCCAAAGAGTAGGAGCTGCCATGCCCATGTGCTGCTGCTTGCAGCATTTTCTGCACACCCCACGTAGTAGGGAAATAAAGGGAAGTATAGGGAAGAAAATAAAGCATTGTCAGTAAAGCAATGTATTGTATTTACTCTAATTTAACGCGCCCTCGATTGTAACGCGCTGCCATTTTTCGAGATCCGAAAAAAACAAACATGCGATGACCTCGATTCTTACGCTCACCAGATTTTGTAGCTTGGATACAGAAATTAAACTTTTTCTCACTTGGAACAATGAAGGTTTATTCCAAATGCTTCAATCTTGCGATGAAATGAACGGCGTTGTCTCTCGCCGGCAAGGTCGTCATCACGACGACGGTCTGGTGCAGCGCCCATGGTATGCATCACTCGTAATCATTGTCGGATGACTCCTCATCGCTGTCAACGGCCCAAATCATTTCATCTTTGATGCCGTCCATAGCATTAGAAATTCCACACTTCTTGAAAGCCTTGATAACCATGGCAGACGGGATCGTGCACCACGCACCTTTCGCCCATCCGGGGAAGTCCTGGGGTGCTATGTTGCGCTTTTTGCACTCCCAGGAGACTTGGAAGAAGGAAGTGACGTCAACGACTAGAGCAAACGCAGATTGGATGTTGACAGAAGGAAAGAAAATCAACATCCAATCTGCATTTGGTGCGTTGTTGACGTCACTTCCTTCTCCCTAGTCTCCTGGGAGTGCAAAAAGCACAACATAGCCCCCCTGTAGCGATGCAAGTTTCTGGAACACTAATCGCACGTGATATCCATCACTCTCCGCGCACAATATTACTTTTCTTTTGAATTCAGCATCATGGTGAACACGGCGTGTCTTTGCAGTGGGAACTTCCACGCTGATACGAACGCAAGAAGCACACGAGCTGGCTACGCTCTAAGCCTCTCAGCTTCTCAGCGCGCAATAGAGCGGCAATTTTGAAATGTCGATGGCAATATGGTAGCGCAGTTTTGGGTCTCGCTCAATTGTAGTGCGCATGTGACTTTTAAACCTATTTCTCCGGAAAAAAGGTGCGCGTTAGATTCGAGTAAATACGGTACAGTGCCCCTCAAACTTAATGCCGCCACTCGGTTACGCAATTATTGATCTATTGCAGTGGTTCTCAGTCATTGATGTTTCGCGGACCCCTTGTGGATCGGCGGGGATGGTGGAAGACCTCGTTCGGGGTGGGAGGAAGGGAAAGATATTGGTTTATTATGATAATGATTTAATTAATGAATATAACTAGACTAGTGAGAAGTAGACTTCTCTCATTGAGATGCACACGAGAAAACTCACCCGAAAATTTGAATGTTTCTTGTCAATTTGAAAAGAAAAGCCAACTTTTATTGCTAGGCTTGGCTGAGGAGGCTGGGCCTTGCGGACCCCCTAACATTCCCTTGTAGACCCCAAAGGGTTCGTTCGTGGACCCTCGTTTGAGAACCTCTGATCTATTGCATGCTACCCAAACATAAATTGGTCGCTGCAGCTGCTGGAATACCTTCCCCTGGTTAGGTTTTCATTGAGGACGCGAGTCTTCACCAACTAGTTTGACCGCTAGATCCAAGAATAGCTCAAAAAGTGAAGAAACCGGACCATCTCGTGGCGGCGTTAAGTTTGGAGCGCACCATACCTCCAGTCTGAAAAGCTGTGCATCTATTACAAGCCATACGAGGTCACCCACATTTTGGAAGTTCGGACTTTGTTTAAATCTGAGGAGTTAAAAAATTTTAACCAAAGATTTTTAAAAGTACCAGACAACTGATTGGCATATATACAATTCCAGAAATCAATATCTTTTCCATAACTTGCATGTTTTTTGGCATGATTTAATCCTTTGAGGAAAATAAACAAAAAACACAACAGAGTTGTGGTGTCTGTTAGTCACCACCTTTTCTCTGTGCTATGAATTGATAATTTCACTGTATACAAATGCACAGGAGTTGCTATACTTCGTTTCACCCTAGGATGGACTAAAGCAAAAAGCTACAGACTGCCAGATCCAATCACGAGCCACTTACAAATTGCGTGGTATTGCGCTTTGATGCATTTACCAGTGTCCGCGTCTCGGATCACCGATGGGGATGGGCAGAAAGTGGTTCAAATCGAATAGGAGTGAGTGACTCAACAATTTTACATTGCAATAAAGCCGCGATGTACAGGCTGTTTGCAGTGTTGAAGCTATAGAAATGATACAGCGTTTCTTGGGTTCGGTGCATTATTTGTCCACCCCTAATGAAAGGTAGGCATGTTATAGTTCAGCCTTTAGCGTATAACGTGATTGGTCCTGGCGGCCAGTGGCTTTGGCCTTTAGTCCATCGTAGGATGAGACAAAGTATAGTTCAGACATTCGTTCAATTTTAGCAGGTCTGGATATAAATATTTGGTTTGTTCATCATGGCCTGTTTTTCAAAATTTTTTACTCCAAATGTTTTAAAAAGAAGTGTTTTGCTCATACTTACCAGTTGCATCTATTCCACAGCCAGTTAGCATGTTGAAAATTGAAACCAATCGGGAGGAAGCAGTCAGCAACAAAAATAATTCTTTCATTTCATCAAATTTTGTCCAAAAATACAGGGTGTTTTAATTTTATGTTATGCTTAAAGTGGTGCGGTTAATTTTCGTTTTCAAGAAAACAAATAAATCTTGTTTTAACTGTGTTTAGGAATGCCCTCCACTCAATATCCAAATTTTTCATCCTCCTCCACGCGAGAAATTGTATTTTAAACTCTTCCCAAAACGCATCCTCAAAAAAACAGCATTTTTGTTGGCAACATTGGCAACCGCGGTAGCTCTGACGTAACATCAGATAAAGAGCTGCATTGGGGTGCCTCCCGACTGCTGTACTGTAACTTTTGCTTTTTTATTCGTTTATTCTTGTTTCTCTGTCAGACTAGATCTTTGTGGATGTAAGGGGCTTTTGTTGTGCGGTTGGTTGAAACAACTTTTGGACTGCAGACAAACGATGTCCTGCCGCCGTGTGAAATACAATTAAGCCGTTCGCATGCAATTGTGGCCGCGATCTGTCAGGTTCCAGATTGTTTTCGGTTTCGCCGCATAAATATATTTTTAAAATACGACTGTTCCTCTAGCATCAATTTTTCATGATCTCGCAAGACATTGATATATAGTCTAAGCGTCTAAATTCATGTTAGAGCTCACCTTTAATGCTATTTGTATGCAAAATTGTTTCGGTTTCGGTTGCGCCGGATAGACCTTTTTGTTTGTGTAATTGCTGCTTCACGCTCAATTCCTCATGATCTCGCAAGACATTGCCTTCAAATGTCTACGTTGACGGTAGAGCATCTTTCTTATTCCTCTGTCTCCCACAGTAATGACTCTAATCGATGTGATAGATTTTGTGGACTCCAGCTTTGTCTTCAACACTAAGTTATATGGCGTGCAAGTATGCCTGCTAGTAAGCAAGCGGCGAAGGAAATCTTTTTCGCGCATCTCGTGCGTTTATTTACCCGCCAATGCGCTCGAAGGATCATGGCCCCTGCCTGTCTGACCCCCTGCCTGTCTGACATGGTTTTCTGCAATTTATATTGTCCATTGATTGGTGTGTTCCTTCTTTATATTTACTACTTTTGTCAAGTTTCAACAATTCTGTTTTTGATGCAACTCATTGGGGCTGGAACATTTCAGATTTGAACTATAAAACATTTTATGATCACCATCCTGTCTAACTTTATAACTAAAAATTGAAGTCCTCCAATCACATAAATATGTACAGACAAAGTTTATTTCAGAACTGGCTCATGGAACGATTAAGCAATTAACAAGTTTCAAAGAAAACTATTTTTCATGTTCCAGAGGACAGTAAGCGAAGTACTCTCTAGGTAAAAAAGGGTAAAAATGCCTGTATGGGATCGAGCTCACATGGTTGGCTTTCCTCACTTTGCGTAAGGCTTTTCACGTGAAAAGCACGAGACATCTGGGGTTGAAGCTTTTGTACCATATTTTTGCACTTCTATAGTTTTTTCTTTATTCCAGATTTTGTTCCGGACCCTGTATCTTATGCAGTCCATCAAGGAAGCCATTGACAGCCAACGGATTCACCACCAGCTTTATCCCAACCAAGTCCTTTACGAAAAGGGATTTCCTCAGGTACCACTGTCAGCTCATAATAATTTGTATTCCTGCAGCACTATTAATATGTTAGTTTACATGGTAATGGAGTTATGTGCAGAATGTGGAATTGTAAGCGGTACTTTTGCATTTCTTTTTTAGATTTTTTTTTTTTTTCTATTTCTGCTCGTTCATGTTATTGAATTCCTTTTTAGTGAAAAATATGACAGTATTCACTCGGGCATTGCTAGCTGTCTGTACTATGTCTCGGCTGGATTTCAACAGTTGAAGCACCCCCAAATTCCAGCCTTTGCTATAATATACACATGCCCCAAGTCGTAGGCATCTTGGTCACCGCAGCCCCCACCCCCTGCCCCTTTGAAATATTTTCACTCATAATGTGTGGAGAAACAAAAGCGATAAGTGTAGCATGGTTGTGCGATGTGGGTGTAATGTTGCTGCCGCGTACCTGAGGACAGAGGTGCGGCATGGTTAATTCTTGTAGTGATCTTTGAAGGATGTGGGTAAGCGCAGTGGAAGTTTCTAAGACCATCCAACATTATGCATAGCAAATGAATACTGCCAAAGTGGGATTTTGCATAATGCGAAAATGTTTGAAAACTACTCTTTTGAGCAGACGACGGGAAGATTTTCCCCTTTGTTGCGTCATTCTTGGCGGGACGCCACGGCTGCCTTCCGCTTTCTTCAAGCGGCACGGCTAACAAGAAGACTCGACTTTTCTATCCTCGTGCCAAGAGGGAAGAGAAGGATTTTTCCGTAGCAACGACAGCCCACAAGCTCGAAAGCTTTGCAAAGTGTCTTTCGTAAAGCTATCGCTTTAAAAACTTCTCGCCTATATATATGTCACCGCTCGGAAGAATATCTCATATTTAAAAGGCTGATTAGAGTACCGTATTTTCAAATCTTTAGACCTTTCCCGTGCATGTCACTCGGGCAAAAACTGCATAGTCACTGGGCTGCAGAGGCATTTGCAGTGTCTCGTATTTTGCAGAAAAGAGCCACTGCACATGCTCAGAAAGCGTTCCATAGTCGAGTAGACAGAGATGGCAGTGCCCAGAAGGTGATTCTTGGAAAGGTCTACAGGTGACACCTTTGTACAAGCCGCACACCCCCTATAAATGCCAGTTTTCAGAAAAACAAAACTGTGTATAAGTCACCAACCGATTTTCCGAACTTTGCAGGGACCGAAAAGACATCCGACTAATGGAGCAGTCCAAAAATAGGCGGATTATAAAATACTTGACTTTATTACATCTAAGTGGGCTTAAAAAAGCCGTCAAGTGTCTTGCTTCTGGTTACACCTCCGCTTGCGTTCGACCACTTTATATTAGCTGGAGAATCGCTTCCTTCTTTTCTAGCATTTGTGTCGAGCACTTTCCGCGCTTCTTAGTGACACTTCGCGGCAGCAGACGAACAGATGGCGCCATGACGTCTAAGCCAGTGTAGTCCGAAAATATGGTACGACGAAATGAGAGGCGCAAGTCCACGACTAATGGCAAATGAACAAAGCAAAAGGGTAACGATGATGAAGATATGGACGTGCAGCTAGACAAAAAAAAAAGCCTTAGAATAGCATCACCTAGTGGTAATCGGGTAGCGCTGCCAAACCAAGCCAATTCATGTGCAGCCAACGTAGAATCTAAAATGGCAGCTTCTCGGTGATGTTTCTTGCCGATCGCTCGTGACAATCTTTTATGAAAAATTGAACTTCAAACTTCAAGCTGTCTCAAAACATTGGTCGTGAATATGCACTATTTCTATTGGGGAGGTCACGGTTCCTACTTTAGGTCCGAGATATCAAACAAGTCCGCGTTTGAAAAATCTGTCGGCGACTGTAAGTTGCACCTAGTACTATACATATATAGGTTGTCCCAGGTCTCCAGACTCGATCTAGAATGGACCATAAAAATTGACACCTGCACGTAGCAATTGAAATTTTCGTCAAAGGTGTATTTCTCAGGTCGGTTCTTTTACTTGTAAAATTACAAAGCGTAGCTCTTTTTTGCAAAAAAATAGGGCCAAGAAACTTGCCAGGCTCAATGGCAGGCAGCGACGCAGATGACTAAGTCGAGTTGCCGGGTGCGTTTGGCGCACAATTGATAGATCACGTCTGGAGCAGTGTCCAAAGATGCAGGCGACCAGCACAAGAAAGCAGACGACACGCAGACGATATCTATTGGCAGCAAAACTTCCGTCGTTGTGCGAACACATTTTTTTCCTTTAAGTTTTACTTTTAATATGCACATTTATTTTTTAACCAAAGGTACATTACCAAAATATTAGGTTCATTTGAATAAACTATGGTGGTCATGAGTAGTCTCATTAAAGGGCAACTCCGCTTCACTTTTGGTTTTGGAAAAACAATGCAGTCCTCTTCAGTATCGCCTAAGAAGACCACACGTCAAATATTACGACGCAGTTCTTTCTAAATGTTTCTTAAACGGTCCGGCAAACTTTGCAACACACCAAGTTGCCGAAATCGGCTGACTCGAGCGGGCGAATTCAGGCGCAACCAACAGCGCAGTCAAGGCTACGGCATGGGCGGAGCCAACATTGAGCTAAACGCCATCTACATGGCCCCCTTTTGCTTGTTTTTACTTCTCCGATCGAGCGTAGCGCGTGACGTCAGCAACGTTGCCTCTCGGCGCTCAGGCGGTGTCCACATGATTGACGTACGCGCCTGCGCAGCGCGCTTCTTGGGGAGCAGACCAACCGCCCGCCGTGGTCCTGCCGTTACCGCCGTCTTCCGCGTCACAACCACCGTCGTCGTCTCACCGTTTGTGATTATTGCCTCTCGGAGTTTCGTCCACACTATGGACGCCACATGCGCAGAGTCCCAGACTTATGCCGCAAATGTGCAGACGTCGTCGAACGCCGTAGACACCAAAACGTGGCGAAGAGTGCGGAGCAGACGACACTCGCGCCTGCCGCACGCCCGCCCGCCCCCATCCCGCCCGTCTTTGGGCCGAGGATCACGTGACCTCTCGTACCACGTGATGGCCATGTACTTGGCGGCCCGAGGCCAATGTTGCCGGACGGAGCCGAAGTTTCGGTTTCGATTTCCGCTCGTGTTTAAAATTAGATTTAAAAATATATATCCCATTTTTCGCGAAGCAAAAGACGTAGTGTCTTTTGCTAGGGCTTTTTAATTCGAAATCACTCATTATCCCGAAATCTTCGGAATTGAGCGGAGTTGCCCTTTAAGGAGGTAGCACCATCTATCAATACAAGCGCCAAACCCGCCTTGCTAGTCGACTTGGTTGTCTGCGTCGCCGCCTGCCGTTGGCTCTGGCAGGTTTCTTGGCCCTATTTTTTACAGAGAGCTACGCTTTTAATTTTTACAAGAAAAAATCGACGTGTGAAATACACCTTTGGCGAAAAGTTTAGATTGCTATGTGCAGGTGTCTATTTTTACGGTCCATTTTAGATTGAGCCTGGTGACTTGGGACACACTATATATTTACGGTCGGTGTAGCAAGACTGCATTGAAAAGCCTGCATATATGTACCATTATTGCAATATATGTGCAAGCGAAAGAAAATTTAAATATTCTCGTCGACAAATCGAACGAGAAATTAATTTGGCAAATTTGCAGTTGTGGTCTATACTTATAGAAACAAACTACATAAAAATGACACCGTCGTATGCAATGCACCAGCTGAAATTTCGTAAACCGGTCACGACTTATATACCGGCGGCAGTATATGCCAAAGAAGAGAACCTCTAAACAAAAGCTCTCCCTTTACAACTGTCTGACAAAGAAAATGTCTTGAGAAATGTCTTCTTCCAATGTTTTCCCCTAGGCAATCCTGGACAAACTGGAAGCCCTTGGTCACACCATTGTGCGAGAGACGCACGACACCGCCTTCCAGGGAATCCAAAGGTTGTCAAACGGAACAGTTACTGCCAACATGGACTACCGGAAGGGGGGCAGCGTGGCCGGCATCTGAGCCCACTGTGGAAACGCGGCAATGGTCGGACTAAGCGGGGCTCACCACCTTCCTGCCAGTGAGGTCGTCGTAGGTTGTATGGGAACAAATCAAAATTAGCGTCCATAGCCCCCATTCCATTTTTTTATTCAGCCCCCGCACTATTTTGCGGTCGGTGTCGAGGCAGTCTGTTTTTACTTGTATTTAAATATGTGAAATATACGAGAGATTAAATTATTTTTTCTGTAACCTTTGTCCACTTTCTTTCCACATACGATCGTGTTAAAGGGCTCCTTAAAAGAAAAAAGAAAACATTCTTTTTAAACAAACTAGTTAAAACACGCGTGTCAAAAAAAAAAATTGTACGTGAAAAAAAGTAATTTTTCTGCCACTATTCAGAATGCCTTCACAGACAGTGCGAACAGCCTGACCTTAACCAGAGAGGACCCTTTCGCGGTGGGTCTCTAGTTCCTCGATGTATGCCTTGTAGCCAACCGGGAGGAATTTGCTGGTGCTTCCAGCAGCTTTCGCAGAAGGCGATGCTGCCATTTTCAAGCCATCACTCGGACTGTAAAAGCGGGCATCGCAAATTGTTTAATTTTATCTACCCGCATAAAGTCCTGCCATCACCTCTCCCCATCTAGCCTGGAGGGACAGCTCAGCCGCCTCACAAACGCCAGATACCCGCGCGACCTGCTGGCCTCCACTCTCGGAAAACTGATCATCGAAAAAGCTGTCGCGCGGAAGCCTGCCCGGCAAAGATGCACGACCATATTTTCTTTCCACAACATCGCCCACCGACTAAAAGCAGTGGCTCGACACTTCAACACAAACGTTGCGTTCTCGTACCCCTTCAAGTTGGGCACAGTGTGCTGTCTGGTAAACTCCCCTTCCTTCCAAGATCAGCTGTGCTAAGGGCACGCGGCCCCCTTTGTTCCCTGCGCGGTCAGACGGGTGTATTCCGTGCCCTTCTCGTGCAGTGCAGAGTACATCCGGCAGACGGGTCGCTGCCTCAACAACCACCGGCGCAAACACGAAAGGAAAGTAACGGAAAGCGACGAGGACTCCCAACACCCCAGTTAAAAATGTCCATTGGGTCCAATTGGTTTCTGACAATTGGAACCAATGGGGAAAACTGTTTGTGATTTCGGACTCCTCATTGAAAAAATCCCAATTGGTTCCAATTGTCGAAACCCAATTGTGCATTGCCAATTGGAACCAATTGGGCACGACCAATTGGGAAAACCGTTTGTGATTTCGGACTCCTCATTGAAAAAATCCCAGTTGGTTCCAATTGTTGATACCCAATTGAGTATAGCCAATTGGAACCAATTGGGGAAACCGTTTGTGATAACTGAACAATGAAACTGTAGTAGATGATGTTTGCCATTTTTATTGTAATTAAGAGATTCATTCATTCGGCCTCCCCTTGCTTGGCCGTCGTCCTGTTGTTCAGGCGTTGCCCTCTGGTTCGGTAGTTTCCTCCTGGTCCAGTTTTTCCTCTGCAGCTTTCCTAGGAGCATCAATATAGGTTAAATTATTACATGACCTATATAAGTCTTCATATTTAGCTTGCAATAAGGAACAAAACGTTTCCCCTTAATAAAACAGGAGTTTCTTTATTTATAAATCAAGTCTTCGATGTGCAGCAAAAGGCGGCCAAAGTCACCCGACAAGGCTTTGCAGGCGGCATTTCGGACTGGTCAGAAATATGGATCAACTAAAATTCTATTTTGCTCGAAGGAGAGCATTCGGCAATATTGCAGTACGTCCATAATCGATGGGCAAATTCTGGTAGAAGATAATTAGGAGCATGTATTTTTACGTTGCAAAGAAAAAAGGAAGTGTGACCATATTGACTAAGTCCGATGCTCACGATACTTAACGACTAGGTGTTAGGGCAGTTAATATGCTGTAACTATACACATACTGCATAGTTGCAGCGTTTATAACATAGTTATACATTCTGCATAATTACAGAGGTTTGAGAGAGACGTTTCTGGGTGTTCCTGGGTGTTTTTTTCCAGCAAAAGTTTATCTCCAGCTCCAAAGTGGCATTGAGTTATACAAAAACATGTTTCCAAAGTACTGCGTCCTTCCGAGAAAAGAGAATAGTGTTTTGCTCACCGCAAAAGTGAACTACCTTTTTCGCACTAGCACTTGATTACATTGCGTCAACTTTCGTGCCCTTTCGCGACTTTCGAACTGACAGCTCGAAAAATTCTCTTCTGTAAAGTTTCATTCGTGCAGGCTCCTACCCTGTACTGACCATAAAGGTAAAGGTGTCTCGGCATATTTATAACTACGAATTCGCCGATTTGCAATGCAGCAAGCACCAAGAAAAGAAACAAAGAAGTGTATTTACCTTGAGTTGATAACCGTTTGCTATCCATCCTTCACGCTCCGACGAAGTGGCAGGCCCAATGAACTAATGATCACCGCACTATTCAGCACTCGTAGCAGTAAAACAAAATAACTTTCTTGAATATCTGCTGTAACCATGCCACAGATGCCGTGCCTGCCAACGTGCCATGTGCGTACGCGCTCCTTCCCGGACGCCATCTTTGTTGCCCAGTGTGTACAGACGTTTCCGAGGATTCCCGCCAATTTTAGCAAAACTAAAAAAAAGCAAAAAAAAAAAAACGGATATTTGCAACATAAAATAATAATAAAAAATTCTGACATATTCAGAGGCCACTGTTTCCATGCGGAAGTTTTTCTCATTTTGATATTTAAAAAAAAGTACTTTGTGCAAGTGCTATGATTCCGATTGTACCAATATTTTAATTGTAACTGGGCTGAAAAAAACAAAATATGTACAATTTTTCCTCCATACGAGTTTCATCAAAAAATCACACAATTTAAAGTAATGGCGCATTTAGAAGCCTATTTACTCATGTTCAGTGAAAAAAAAAAAACGATGAAGAAAAGGTGTAGCTACTTGAATTTACAAATGGGACATCTGAACCTAACTAGGATAATTTTGACTAAACCAGTGGAAAGTGGGAATTGGTAAAGTGGGACCACTTGTGAAACCACTTTAAATTTTCATTTGGGTTAAAATAACCAATGAAAGACAACTGAAGATAGAATTGTGTATCGGGTGTCAATTGAAAAGTACAGTTGTGATAATCAACTGGACATTTTCGTCCCAATTGGCATAACAATTGTACATCCTAATGCCAGTTGGATTCAACTAGTTATTTTGGTGCCAACTGAGCTTGCAATTGGCACCAATTGGCACACCCAGTTGTTTACTTAATGCGAAGTGGATCCAACTAGTTACAATTGGCATCAGTTGAACTTCCAATTGGAACCAACTGGCACAACCAATTGTTTACTTACTGCCAATTGGATCCAACTAGTTACAATTGGCATATCAATTGAACTTTGTGGGGACCCTCTCCCTGGCTCCCCCGCGCTCCGTGACCTTCCCGGTCCCCGCCGCCGTATTGTCGGGCGCTCCTTCGTTCCCTGTGACCTTCCCGTTTCCAGTCGCCGGCCTGTCGCAGAATGTCCGAGCTCTCCGGGAGGTACGGGGCAAGCGCCCCCTCACCCAGCGCTGACGTCGGAGGGTCGGCTCGCGGCAGGTTCCCGATTGGACGGTCGGCGGGACAAGGACTTGGGAAGGTCTTAAGAAGGGCAACGGAGACAAAGGAAGAGGGCTTGGGCTGCCGACTTCACAAGGGACCGGTCATGGAGGCGAGCTCGGACGGCGCTGGACGCTGGCGCAGGGAGTGCGGGCACTACGTCGAGTGGCGGACTCGACAAACGGACCGGACAGCGACCCTGGACGACGATGTTCCCATGACGCGGTGTGGACGACCACCGCTGGGACTTGGAGCAGCTGCTCGGGCAGCGGACTCTCCCCCGGCCTCGCTGATGACCGTCCCCCGATCCCAAAACCCCCCAAGGCAATGAGTGAGTGAATAAACCCTTTTGCCGAGAGCGAAGTATTGAAGTGTCATATTCATCCGGAGACAGGGTCAGAGGGAATCGGAGCTAGAAGATGCCCGCATAAACTGGCGCCGCAACGTGGGGCCTGATTTTTGATCAGGCAGGCATTTCGATACCTAACCTGTTTCCGGTTGAATTGGGGCACTGTTTCGCGCTCTTTTTGGGGGTCATCTTTGTCGCGGGAGCGCCGCACGAAGTTTCGTTGCGGGAGCGCCGCACGGAGGCCCTGACATTATCGCCTGTCTGACTAGGAGGCGCGGATTTTGACCGCTGTTTTAAGGGATTAACCCTTTTGCCCAGCCTGTCAGGAATTTACTTATCCCCCGTTACGAGAAGCGCCATGAGTATTTGCTGTTCAGCGTACCGTTCGATGCTGGCAGGTTGATCCTGCTACGCAAAAGCGCTGTGTGCGTCGAAATTACCGCACCCCTCGGGGCATGTAGCGTCGGGCGTCACCCCACCTACGCCTCCGGCCGTCCACGTCTGCTGGGAAAGATGCCGGCTCACGGTTTGGGGGATGTGACGCGCCTAACCGCCTTTGTTCGCGTATCGATGTAATGGTTTGTAACGCTTGTTACTGATCGGACGCGTTAAAGAGGCATCGCTTTGGGTGGAGAACGCTCCCATTGCGGATGGCGGTTGCATGGACTGTGTTTGGAAATTATTCCCGCATTGCATTTTGTCCGTGAGGGGACTAGCGTCTCGGTTTGACCGCATGCTAGCTCCCAGTTGGCCTTGCTTGAGCCGTCGGCGCGGTTTTGAGCGTCGTTAGTTGACAGCGTTTTAAGGTACGGATGCGCTCTTGTGGTTCCGACCAAGATCGCTTTGAACGAGTACCTTGTGGCCAGAGGCTACATTTAGGGGCTAAGCCCACTAAATCGTGCCGGGTACGCGATGTCCGGTGCGTGGGCATCGGAATCCCGAAAGCCACAGAGTTTCCGTGTTCACTTATCAGTGGCTGTG
The DNA here is from genome assembly GCF_016920785.2 of Ixodes scapularis. Lineage (NCBI taxonomy): Eukaryota > Metazoa > Arthropoda > Arachnida > Ixodida > Ixodidae > Ixodes > Ixodes scapularis. Next base: position 33,109 of record NW_024610013.1, read on the forward strand.
CGTGTGTAATGCTCCGTGGAGTCCAGTGTGACGCGATGGGCATGACCCGTGCGTATCTGGTTGTAGAGTCGTGAGGTTGATTCCGTTTAATTGTGCGCACAGTGGGTTCCGGATCCTCACACCGCCATATCGATGGTTGAGCCTCGCGGCGGGAGTTACTCTTTAATTTCGTTTTCTCCGTTTCCGGCGGAACGGCGCGCTTGCCGCCGTTCCGGAGGAACGGCGGCAAGCGCGCGCTTCTGCGCTGCCGCCGGATGCAGTACGGTTCTCGGCCGTGCTTGGGTTCGCGTTGGAACGCGAGGGCGTGGAGAGCGTAATTGGTCGTGCAGAGGCCTGGATTAGAGATAAATTATAAATTTAGCGCAGAAAAGACAGCTAGGTGAGAAAAGAGCTGGGCTCGTGCAGTGAAGAGCTGCACGAGGGGAGTGGCGGTCTTGCGAGGATGTGACGAGTTGTTCATAGTTTTATCCTGTACAGATGCGCGGTTGGCCCGGGAAAACGTACGGTTCACGTCGGCGGGTACGTGCCCGGGAAGCCTAGAAATTATGGCAGCGGCATGACCGTCGGCGGCCTATAACTGTTGTGCGTTGGGTCAGCCCGTCGCTGTACTAACTGCAGCCTTTGCACGAATGGGTAGCGGGTGTTGGAATGCGGCGGTAAATGCTGTAGACACTTCGACGCTGCGGAAACTGTTTATGCAGAGCAAATATAGTTTATTAGCTCGTCCATCTCCAAGACTGGCCGGTTAGATAATTTGGCATTTCGGTATCGCGCTCGTTGCGCGGAAGTTGAGAGGTGCGCGTGTGGGATACTTACATTGTTCGAACCCTGCCTGTCCTCACAGTCGCAAGAAGACTTTTCAGTCATGCGGCGGGTTGACTTGGCTGGGGGCGAGCTTTGTGCGTAACCTACTGCGTTTGTATGTGGACACGTTGCTCGATTCGAGAACGTTGAAGAGTCGCGAGACGCGTTGACGGCGTACCTTTATTGCTCGATCCCGGCCGGCCTTGACATCAGCTGGAAGACTTTTTAGTTATGCGGTGTCGGGGTTTGGCCGGGGGAGAACTCTAACGTGCGTCGATGCGCTTGTCGCGGTTATCGAGCCCGTGCGGGGTTCGGTGCGGACCGCCGTTACGCGCTCGTCGCTCCTGTTGGGTGGTCGCCTCCGAGCAGTGAAGCGGTAACGTCTGGTACATGCCCAAAGGTTACGGACATAGCCGTGTAAATAGGCTGTCCAATGAGATCTGCTGTTCGCACGATCCAGGTACTGTTCCCTTTGTACTGGTGTAAGTGGCCGGTACCACGGAACAACGGCCTCTCAGTAAGGTGATTACCCCTTCTGATGAAGGCGTGCTGCGTAGCTTGGCTGTAGCGTGTTTGTAGCTCGGTTAGCGTGAACGCCGAGTGCATGAGTGCCCGTCATGGGTTGTTGGCAGCATGTTCCTTCCGAGTCGCACCTCGCGAACGGGACTGGATTTGTGACCGTTTCTGTTTGACGGAAGGTTATTCTTAGTTTTTGAGGTTTTGTGCGTTCTTCGCGAGTGTGTTGGAGATTAATATTGTTGTCAGAGGTGTGCGGTTCTGACGCTCTGGTAGATTGCTTACTGTTTTAAAAGAATGCGGTTGAGTTTGATAGGAGCAAAGGTTGTATAGTGGGCGTATGTACGATTTGAGTATACAATGAGTGCTCACTCTTTTTAGTTCAGGAATAGATTTCCTCTTATGTACCTCTTGAACGTGTAGCGTGACGTTCTTGATGATTGCCTGCCCGTTAGTATTGAAATGAAGAGTTTTGTTTTTATTTCGTGGCATGTCCAACGATCGAAAGATTTTGGTTTCGTCTCGCTGTCTGATATAGCGTGCCGCTATTCGTTTTTGCGCATTTCGCTGTCTGTTACATTAGGGACGGAAGTGAACTTTAAGTGCCGGCGTGTTGTGTGTGCCTGAGTGCCCGTCCGTGTTGTGAGCTGTGGTGCTCCGGACCAGTTCGTGGACCGTGCTCCGTCGGTCACGAGCTTCCCAGTGAATCAACGTTCACCGCTGACCTGCTTGGTTTGATGCCATCATCATCATCGAGGGTGCTCGTCGTCATCGGCGACACTCAGCTGAACGAGCTCCCTGCCAAGGGTCCTGGGGACCACGCAACCTCAAGCCCCCCGGGGTCCGAGCCTTGAGGGAGGGGAGGTGTGGGGACCCTCTCCCTGGCTCCCCCGCGCTCCGTGACCTTCCCGGTCCCCGCCGCCGTATTGTCGGGCGCTCCTTCGTTCCCTGTGACCTTCCCGTTTCCAGTCGCCGGCCTGTCGCAGAATGTCCGAGCTCTCCGGGAGGTACGGGGCAAGCGCCCCCTCACCCAGCGCTGACGTCGGAGGGTCGGCTCGCGGCAGGTTCCCGATTGGACGGTCGGCGGGACAAGGACTTGGGAAGGTCTTAAGAAGGGCAACGGAGACAAAGGAAGAGGGCTTGGGCTGCCGACTTCACAAGGGACCGGTCATGGAGGCGAGCTCGGACGGCGCTGGACGCTGGCGCAGGGAGTGCGGGCACTACGTCGAGTGGCGGACTCGACAAACGGACCGGACAGCGACCCTGGACGACGATGTTCCCATGACGCGGTGTGGACGACCACCGCTGGGACTTGGAGCAGCTGCTCGGGCAGCGGACTCTCCCCCGGCCTCGCTGATGACCGTCCCCCGATCCCAAAACCCCCCAAGGCAATGAGTGAGTGAATAAACCCTTTTGCCGAGAGCGAAGTATTGAAGTGTCATATTCATCCGGAGACAGGGTCAGAGGGAATCGGAGCTAGAAGATGCCCGCAACTTCCAATTGAAACCAACTGACACAACCAATTGTTTGCTTTTTGACAATTGGATCCAACTAGTTACAATTGGCATCAATTGAATTTCCAATTGGAACCAGTTGGAAACAACTGGTACCAATTGAAATTCCAATGGTTCTCAATGGTTATTTTTATCTGGGACCCCATGGTCCATCACCTCAAGGTTTGCACCCCCTGTGCCCCCGAGTTCCCGTTCGCGCGTGTTCTTGGGGGCCAACAAGAACCGCTACGGGCGCGAGATCTTGGGTGTATACGTCATAAAAGAGGCGCCGAAGAGCATTTTCTCGGCCTTGTTGTCGGAGAGGGAGTTGACCTTCCTGAGACCAAAGTTTGCGACCTTGGCGGGTCGGGCGAGTGGGTATTGCTCTTGAGAGGAAAACCGGGATGTCACCTTCCTTCTTCCACTCCTTCCCGCTGTCTCTGCGTCTTACTTTTCCCACTGCACGCTCCCCCTGTTTTCTCTCCACGGGGCCTTCACTTGACCCCCACGTTCCCCCTCTCCTCTAGTGATTTTTCCAAGGCGATGCGTGCCGTCCCCATCCCCTGTCTTTATGCATAAAACTTCTTAAGTTATACATTTAAAATGTTTTCTCGCGTTTTCAACGAAATATTGATGTTTCAGATTCTACTGCTACCGACGTCATGTTGAAGCAAGGAAATGAGGTCCAGAATTTCGTTTCCATACTTTTTAAGGGGGGCATAGATCTTTGGAGCCACAAAATACATAAGATACTATTTTTTTTTTTAAATGGCGCGGTTGCAATCTACAGCAATTTTTCTTTTGATCTGCCAAGTTTATTTTGAAGATTAATACTCGAGCTATTATATCACATTATATTTATGGGCTAAAATTGCACAAAAGCTGATGCTAAAAAAAAGCTTTTGCAAAACAAGTTTTTGGACTCCTTACAAATTTTCAGGAGGGATATCTCGGCATCTAGGGCAGACGGAAAGATAACTTTTTAGCACCATGCAGATAAATGTGCAAAGCACGCAATGTTGGAAGCAGATTTTTCAATATCGGTGTAGGAAATTTTGTATCTTGAATGTTTTGCTTGGTAGCCTCACAATGAGCACTGAACTTTAATATGTTGTAAAGTCACTAATGGCTCAATCTAAAAAGTGCTTCCAACATTGCATTCTTCATAATTTGTAGATCTTACCATAAGTTAAAACATTCTTTTTGTGCTTTTTTTTTTCTTCGTTGTTTTTTTAAACAGTCTGGTTAATTATAATTACCTTGAGAAGTAACCTACTAAATAAAGATTTGAAATCTGCTTAAAAGTATGAATAAGCTTATGCTGTTTCATTGAGCTTGGCCAACAAAAACAAATCGGGAAAAAGGTCCCAAGATCAGTGTTCCCCCTTCAAGGGATGCATTGGCATTCTAGAATATGTAACAAAATTTGTTTTCGTTGTATGGATGTCTAGACCGGGAAATTCCTCTACCACAAGGAGTGTCCAATATCCCTGCTGAGCGTTTTCAGGTAAGATCGAACAGCCATGTCCGGTGACCATTTTCAATTTTGATGAAAAAAATATATTGCTGGCGCCATGCCAAGAAGAATAAAAATCCTTGCGTTGGAAAAAAAAAATGGTCTTTGCGAAAAACATTTGTAGCACCCTCTCAGTCACGTGCGCGTTTTGCGTATCGCGCGATGTTGGCATTTGAAGCGGCTTCCTCAAAAAAAAAAAAAAAAAAAAAAAAACTTTCGGCTACGGGTTTGGAAATTTCTACGGATAAACTAGGCATGGGAAGGATTGACAAAAAGTATAAACCACCGAGTATTAGGATCGTTATCTTGAGAAACGAAATCACGAATGCGGCACATTGAGCAATAAAGCTCTGGAATAAAGATTTTTTTTCTCCGTATCTAAAAAAAAAAAGCTAAGGTCTTAAAACTTCGCCAGTGTGTTGTCCTGTATATAGTTCATATGTGCATGAAATATCGTTGTCCTGGTTAATGGGATAAATTTACGATAATTGCTCACACAGAAGCATTTAACTAAGTGCATTATTTTGAAAATCGTTTAAAAAAAAGGATATTTTTAACTTTCTTTTAACTCTCCAAAATTAACATTTATGATATATACTAACAGTCTGCAAAGCGTAATGCAATATTTGTGTGGCTTTGAGGTTATAAAGCGAGAAATATGGCCAAATTGTCACTAACGTGATTGACATAAATGGGGCGTGCACATACCCATTATTTACGATTTCATTATTATTAAAAAGCGTAAAATTGCTACGTGGTGGTCAAAAAAATACAGCACAGAGATGGACGGTAGTATTGAAGGGAAAATCGCTAATACATATTTACACAACCGACCCAAAAATGACCTTGATCGAAGTGTGTGCTTCAGCACGTAGGCTATCTGCGAATATACTTTCTCAAGATGAAAATCGTGAAGTCAAACGAGGATCTCGTGAATGAAAGATGAGCATCTCCAAAATGTTTTACGACTCTCAAACCGAAAATTTTACAAAGACTGGTAATCTGACGCTACTTGTTCCTGATTGAAGAAATCATCTTCGCAAATGCTTTGGGTATGTGACAATTTCCTTAAAGATAAACTGAAGCGGTTCTGTATTTGAACAAAAACATCATCATTTAGCCACTAGGACAGTGGCGTAGGCAAGGGGGGGGGGGGAAGTTGAAGGGTCACCCCCCCCCCCCCCCCCCCCCCCCGCGCGCCCGCGGGCCCGCTTGCTCCTTAGCTCACGCAGTCGGATTTGCACGGGGCATGGAGCAAAGGGGGAGTGCGGACTATACTTATTTGCTTTCGGGAAAAGTGTTTGTGTGGTAGAGAATGCTCACATAAATAAAATAAGCAATATTTCTTCATTCATGTTTATTTGATGGGGTGCGGAACTTCATCCCAGATTGATAGAGAACAGATACTACGAAAGATGGCAATTTCAAGGCCAAGTATAACAAACTCTCCTCACTAAAATACACAGTTCAATCAAGCCCAAAGCGAACATAATAAAACGAACACATGGTTATAATATAAAACAATGTCAGGGATGTGTTTAATGATCTGTAAAAACAACTGCACTGTAAGCAATGGGTGGCGCTGCGCTCACGCAGACCTTGAGTACTGATCAGAATTACGTGCTTTCGACTAGAAATTACCACGAATAAAGAGGCAAGTGCGACTAGTTAATTCAGGAAGCAATTTACAGACTCTCTGGAGCATCTCATATATACCAACCGCCTACACATTAAGATGCAGCCGCCTGCGTTCGTGATAAAGAATATCCAAGACGTCCTCGCTTGAACTTCAATGTCGCGGTGAACATTCAAAAGCGCTAGACCGAGCGGTCGCTCATTCGAAGTGGACGCGCTCAGGTATGTTTTCAACCGTCGTAATGAAGAGAAGCGCTCAGCTCCCGCGGTTACGCGCAGTGTCACTATAGGATCTCGAAGAGACGACGGACATTTGGGAATTGCCGGCGTGCGCGAACTACAGGGGGCGCTTCTCTAGCTATCATAATCGTTGTTTGTGACGTCACGGGTAGGACAGACTGGGACAGACCGCGCAGTTCTTGGATCCCTCGGCTCTTCAGCTCGCTTCAAGCGCTGTTGGGGTAACGCGCGGCAAAGCCTGTTTCACGCGTTGTGTTTATTTGATGAAGTGATATTTGTAGTAGGACATTTTAAAGGGGCAGTGCAACGATATTCAATTGGAATGTTTTTCACTTTACACGAGCTTACTGGCACTAGTGGGACTCAAGGATACTCGCACGCAAAGCCACTGACCAAGAAACTCTTCTTTTGCGCCGTAATTTCGAGGACAAAACCGAGTGTTTTCATTCAATCTCTCCTTCGCAAAACCTGATGACGTAACTGGGCGGTAGAAGTACCGCCCAGTGACGATATTTGAATGCGGTTCATAGATTGGACCCGAGCATGGCGTCGGCACTCGATTTGGGCTCGTGATAATCGATAGCTCGAGAAGCATTCGGGTAGTGACCTGTGTCCAATCGCTGCAATGACGAAAACAGCCGAACCATAACGATGGCTGGAACTCAGCGCGTGTCCTGTGCCTTGCAAACCCCAGCGCGTGGCTATGATCAACATTGGCGGCATATAATCGGCTCCAGATCACGTGGCCGCTTGTTCTGGCTGCGAGTTGAGGGGGTGAACTCTGCTCGTTTTTCTTTCTTTTTTTTTTCTTTTTTCTGCGACTTCGATTGCGTGTGGTGAAAAACGAACGGGTGTTTCACAGGTCATTAACGTCAGGGATGCGTTCTAAGCGGTAATTGCGCAAAATACAAAAATCGTTGCATCGCCCCTTTAACAAAGCTTTAAACCGCATGTGGCACGCGTAGTCGTGCAAACAAACACTTTTGAAGCTGAGATGTCGAAGTGGTCGGATGGGTAATGTGCTGTTCTCTATTCCGTACAAAAAAACTGAACGAGAAAAATAGAATATCCAGCGCTTTGTCGCACTACAGCGTCTAACGCGGCGAATAGGGTATTTTTTTATATTTTGATTCAGACAAAATAAAACTAAGAAAGGAAGATATCTCATCAAATTGAAAAAAGGAAAGCAAAATGCGAGCACCCCTCGCGTATGTAGTGAACACTTCAGTGAAAGCGACTCCGTGTATCCTGTTGGTTCCAATGTGTTCTGTGAGTGTTGGTTTCTTATTAGTTCCGAGTTGATTCCTTTTCTTTTAACTTTGTAAACCAGTAAACGAACATTTCCTCAAAATAACTGGCAGGAAGAAGTGGAGGCTGGCTTCCGGAGTCGTTTCGACTAAATCCCTGCTTATTCACCCGGCCGACCCGAAACGTGCGAGACCCCCTCGCGATCGAAGTAATCTAGTAAGTCGGTGACACTTCAGCGTCCCAAAAAAATGAGGTGTACATTTGCTATAAATTACTTCCGTTTGTATGTTTAGTTTTTGCGAACCCAAATGCGCATAATGCGTGATGCGCTCCACAGCGAGCGATTTTAAATTTGTAAACAATTCATGGTAAAAACAGGATAGAACAATTTAATCAATCGCCCGAATTTGCCGGGCCATGGCCGACACTTTAAGAATTTATGAAAATTTCTGCTTTTCTTTCGAGCAGAAGTCGCGATGTGACAAACTTCTTTGCCGCGTTTTCGATTCGGGAGGAGCTATAAGTGCCAGTTGCTGACGAGCATTTGCTCGGCAGCAACTGTCGAGTCACACCTGGATAGAAGCGTCGGTATCCGCAAGCTCAATGCAGCTAAAACAAGTGTGCGGCGCTTTCCAACGCAACTGTGCGCACATGCAAAGCCAAGAAGGCACTACGTCTATTACTGTGGTGAATGCAAAACCTTTTTTTCCATAGCAGCCTCCACAGATAAAAAAAAAAAGGCAGAGGGGTTTTGAATAGCCCTGATGCACGCCGTGCAAGCTGAACGTAATGCTCCAGGCTTGTTTTTGAACATTTTAAAGTTTTTTCTAATAAAAAAAAACAACTTCGAGTCGCTGTTATTTATTAGAAATATTACTCGCAAAAACGTTATGCGCGCTTCTTTGATAAATAATCCGTCGCCGTCTGCTCGCATCCTCCCAGCTGCGTCGCAGCGGAGCGCCCGCGACGTGGCGCAACCAAACCTTACATCTCGTCGCGACCACCTGTAGCGTGGAGGTGACGGGCCTTTCACGTTTCTGCGTCTTGCATTTGGAAGCCCCTATGAGCAGCTTGTATTGGAGTTCAGGAACTGAAACCAGGCCTGAATAGAGCTCCGAAAACTCTTCAGCGCCGGGAGCTGCCCCGCTTTCGAAGATCTTTGCAGGCAGAAGCGACGAAAGTAATTGCAACGTACGCCGGTGCTTTTTGAATCTCTTATCTAACTGTATGATCAGAGCCGTATATGTAGAAAGTTTGGCCATTCGTTGGGAAGTATAGGAGACAAATGAAGAGGCGCCATTGACCGAAAGCGGGCTGAGCGTGTTCCAGGGCGTCTCCAGAAATTCGAATGTGACCAACTAGAAGCCGGAAATAATACCCCTGTTTCATCTGCGTAACTGCTTATGTTAAAATACCTTTGCGTTTCCACGTATACATTGTGCTTAGTGTCCTGTCTCGTATCTGTCGCATATTGTCGGAATCAGTTCTATCATTCTCTGTCTTCTGCCCCTGTCGGAATATGCCAAAGTTTCTATGCACTTCGATTTATGTCAGTGGATGTTTCTGGGTGCCAATTATTGTGCAATGTCATAATTATCTAAGTAGTGGATTCATAAATAAGGTAGATATATTCATCGACCTTTTATTCTTGTTCTAAGGCGAAAGCCCTATATGTCCCATTACGCGAAAAGGCGACGGCGTTGTCCCCGAAAGAGGGCCATAAAAACACGTCATCCAGCACGCTTCGCTCAAGGTCAAAGCGGACGGGCCTCAGAAGTGAAACACAGAGAGACGGGGACGCAGATGCTTCGTCACGGTAGCCGTGAAGCCGGCGGGGGCGCCGCGTCTGCGCAGTAGGGAAGCGTCGCCGCCGGACTCTGATGCTTTCGCATTCCTACACGTAAGCAGTGGTAAGTGTTTCAATCTCTACTCTAAAAAAAAAAAAAAAAAAGGCTTGCTCTTTATGTTTATATAGCCTTGATGGAGATGCGCCTCAACGGGTAATCGGTCTCTTAGCTGTAGATGAGAAATTTGGCCAGTGCGGTACAACCGCTAACCTGGGGTTTTTAACGTGCATCACGCAGTAGTGATCACACGAACGCGTGCCGGTACAAAACTCATCCAGATCGAAACGGGCGGGGGCGGCGGGGATCGAACCCAGGAGGTTCCCAGCGGAAGCTTTCGCTCCACGCTCCGAGCTGAGACGCGTTAGCCCACTCGGCCGCTTTTTCCCCCTCTTTACTCTCACTTCCAATTTTGTATTTAAATGCTTATCTAGGTTTATTTATTTAGTTTTTGTTTTTTTTCTCACTTATGTGTACTTTTTTTCTTCTGACCTTCGAGACATCCACAGATCCCCGATCCGGCCCCTTAGCCGAAACAAGTTTGGAGACCCCTGCTTTAGACTGTAGAATTTCTTCCCAACTGATTACAATCAGTTTTATGGCGTCAAATGAATGTTTTCGAAGCTCAGTCCAGCACCAGCGTAGTAGCACGAAAGAAATGATTGGCATAGTCTGCTTTAGAGCGCAGCTCGCGCCCGTTTCCGGCGGTAGCGGCGTCATCGCCGTCGGTGTAACAGCGCGTTGCATATGGGGCGTTTTGGGGCGTTTCCCATAATGACGTCGCACGTGACGTCACGTGTGACGTCATAGATAAGTGTAGCTTTGACGGCTTTTCTTAAAGAAATCTAAGAGCTTAAAAAACACCATATATATATATATATATATATATATAACCTTTTTGGACTTTGGATGCCGATTTTGGTTTATATTGCTTGTAGCTTATGTATACCGGCGTTTTTACGCGTGCTTCGTTTGCTGATTTTATTTTCCCTTGCTTTTCACAGTGTGATTATAATTACCAATTCTACTAAAGTTTTTAAAGGGGCACTAAAGTGCTTCCTGAGACCCTCGTCTTATGGTCATAACTCACTACACGAGCTCTAAGCATCTTAAAAAAACCGAAATTACATCCATGCACGGCCGATGCGATAGTGGTAAGTGCCGCAATCTTTGACCACTTTTTTAATATGCAAATCAGGCGCGCGTGAATATAATTTCGTATTTTTTAGGATGCTCAGAGCTTCTAGAATGAATCATGATCATAAAAAGAGTTTCTGAAAAACACTTTAGTGCCCCCTTAACAAAAGTATGTCAAATAAATAAAATAATTAATTATTTTCAGTCTTTGGTCAAACGAGTGTTGCATACTTCAGACATCAGTGATTACACCTACAGAGAGCTTAGGGAAGTCTGTATTTATTTTGGATCAGGGAGAAATAGACACCACTGGCGCTCTTTGCCCGCCTATGTTTCTGTTTGAAGCGGTGCCGTGGGCAAGGGTGACATTTCTCGCCCGCACCACCCGCAACAACATTTTTAATCGGCATTCCACTAGCATTTTATTATACTCTACTCATCCTTAAAGCTGGTTCACACAGACCCGTTTTCCTACGTTACGTTACGTTGCGTTACGAAAAGTCTCCGGGAAATCTGTGCTTCGTATAGACCGTTCCATTAGGGTCATAGCAGAGAGGGTAAAAGAGAAAAAAAAAAAAGCACCCCCCTCTCCCCCGCAAGCCGTCCGCTCCGCCGAGTAGGCTGTAGCTAGCGTCCGGCTGGCGTGCAAACTCTGTTTAAAATCGCGTCATTTTGGAACTTTCAAGCGCAGATGCGCAGATTTTGGTATGCCAGTTGTCGTGTAATACTATGCTAGATAAAAAGACTCACAGGGTCCAATTGCACTGTTACCTGCGTTCAAATAAAAAACAAAAATAGGGAAAACTGTGTCAGATTGGCCGGTCTCTTTGGCGGAAAGAAAATCCGGTTTGCTGTACTTTTTTTACTATACAAAAGTTCGTACTGGTGTAGGCCTTTAGCGACCATGAGTGGAAGTCTGAAATAGTAAATAAAAACGTGCTCTCCTACCGCAATACACGCAGTAGTTGAGGGTAGTACTGCCGGCTGACTCAACTGCTATTTAAGTAACGGAAAAAAGATATGCTAGTTTATCATTTAGCAAAATAGAACAACAGAGAGCTATAGGCTGATTTTGGAGTAGCCACAACTATCCTAAGAACGCGAGCCACTTCACAACGGCAGCCACGAGCGAGAGTTCGGTGTTCGGTAGAGCCCGCCGATACAGCACAAAGATGGAGAACGGCAACCTCCCGGTTTGTCGTCTGCTAGCGGAGTCGGCGGCGTGCCCTCTCTCGTTTTACCCCGCCGAACCCGCTGAACTTCCCGGATGTGTGGAGAGGGCACTGCGGTCGAACAAAATGGTGCCGCCCAGAGAGCGCTAAATGGAATGGTCTATTGAGCCTGGCTAAAGTGAACTAGAGGAGGGTAGTGAGATCAGGCGCCGAGGCGCGCCATGCATTGCTGTGAAACGGCGCGTGTGGAAAGGTTCCGGATGTACGCGGTGGCGCTGCGGACGTAGTGGCTGTAGTGGCTGTAGGATCCGACCGCTTCCGAGCGTTCCGAAGGCCCTGGCTGAGAAGAGTTGGCTTGCATTTTTGACAGATCGAAGTGGCCCCTATTCTGAACCGCTTTTTATCCCGTGTTACCCGTGTCTGCGGTCGTTTATGGTCATTGAAGTGCCATGCCGAATCGACGTCGACAACGCCACTGCTTCGCTCCGGGGTGCCAGAGGGGCTATCAGCTGGCGGAAAGGGGAGCAGCCGTAGCTGTTCTCAGTGCCTTAGGAGGAAGAGCAAGGAAAAGTTTGGGAACGGAACTTGCATCGCCAGGATAAGCTCCTGGACGAACCGTGTTCGGTGTGTGAGCTTCATTTCGACCGATCGTTTATTACGCGAGACTTCATTCACATTATAAACGATGAAGAGGTGCGCATTCCGCGTGGAAAGCCGCAGCTCTTGCCGGGCGTTGTACCGACAATGCTTCCGAATGCTCCGAGCTACTGATCAAAGAAAGCGTCGCAGCCAAGGCCCACGAGAAAGCGAAAAAACGCATATGCTTCCTCAGTTGACAGTAAAAAAAAAGGCCACACACTGCCTCTCCAACTGCCTGCAGCAGCACTGCCAGCACCACACCGGCTGCAGCCGATACCGGGGCATTTGATGAAGCCTGCATGCCCGAAGAATACTCCACGCTGCGTGTCCACTCCGAGTACTGGAGCCGTCACCGAGGTCCGAGCCTCAGTGGTTTCGTGTATTGTAAACTTAAAATGTGTGACAATGAAGTTTTATCCGAGAGAGTAGTGATTTGTTCAAGAGACAGCATGCCTGGTGTTGTATACACTGTTCATCTTTGTGGCTCTAAAGGAGGACGCGTCGTCAGCTGCGAGGAACCGGAGGTTATTCTCCGAGACGTTGTCTCCTATCGTCTCTGTGGAGGTGCCGTGCCGACGAAAAATAGGTCCCGCGAACGATTCCGGTAAAATGTAAACACATTGGAACCTATAGCGAGATCCCCCCGCGTCGCGAAAATTAGAACCCGCGAATTATATTGACACTGCAGCTTAGACCTAAATCGCGAAATATTGAGCCTGCGAAAAATACGTCGTTTACAGTATTGTGTATTTGCTGAGTTTAACCAATAAAAAGTGTATTCATGTGTAAATAACTGGATTTACTGTCACACGAGTTCCTTTTGTCCAGTAGTATTTACCCAACAGGTTTCTTTGAAATTGGCTTAACGAGACACATGATGGTGAATCAACAAAGGAGATTAAACCTTGGGGCTAGCTATGCACGGTTTCAATACTAGGTATAAAAGGAATGCCCTGTTAACGATTGCATGCCATTTTTGAGGCTTGAGCCGTGATTGTTTAAATGTCTAGCAAACATCAATATGATCCTATCTCGTAAATATTACAACTAGCCATTTATGCGCGCGAGTGAAGGACTTCTTGACCATTTTATAGCTTCACCCTATTTATAATGAGAGACTCGTAAAAACCCACCCGCCATTAAAAAAAAATTCACGAACATTTTGGTTTCGAAACTCCGCCCGGGAAATTGAACTGGCGGTGTTCGGCCTTCCACGTCGCGCATTTCTGCTTCGTACCCCGCGCATTAAAGCGAACACGGCCGGACGAATTGCGTCAATTTTGTGTCGCGTATTTTTTTTTATGTGGTTCGGACCTCAAACGAAAAACATTTCAAGCCGAAACGCTAAAACAAAGAGTGTTTAGACGCGCAGCAAATGCAATGCGAGCCGCCCTGGCCACCCGCTTCATCCAGCCCATGCATTCGCGACGCCCTCTCGTGCGGTCGACACGAAGTGCGGCCGCCGTCAGCGCGCTCGACCTCACTACCCCTCCTCTAGTTCACTTTAGACTGGCTACCAATTCAAGGAGATAGCCTGGAAAGCGACATACACGAATGTTTCGGTGACTTAGACGTAACGTGAAAAAACGTCGCTGGGTGAAAAGTTGAACCGAGCTCGCAGCGTAAGATACACTCTTTAGGTGAGGACATGGCGGGGCTGAACGCGCGGCGCGAGGAATCAGATAGTGTCCGTTCGACGGGCATCCGAAAGGCTGTATACACTGTGAGCCGCGGCCACCGTGCCCGCGGCTGACAGTGTCGCCGGCGGCCGAACGGCGAAACTGCGTGAGAGTGAAAAAAATTATCTCGTTGCCATGACACTCCGGTACACCGTGGTCTTTTTGCACGAGCGACAACCACGCTGGAGCTCTGCGCGTGTGGAGCATGAGGCGGCACGAGCCGTCTTTGCCGTGCCCACGGGTCGACGAGTCATCTACCGGTCCCTCATATACATATATAAAGACGGACGTACGGACGGACGGACAGACGGACAGACGGACGGATAGACGGATAGACGGACAGACGGACGGATAGACGGACAGACGGACGGACGGACGGACGGACGGACAGACGGATCGACGGACGGACGGACAGACGGACGGATCGACGGACGGACGGACGGACGGACAGACGGACGGATCGACGAAC